>NC_091442.1:97674217-97834866 GCF_964237555.1 Oryctolagus cuniculus | reverse complement strand
AAGTCTGCTGTGAGTCTAATTGGAGATCCTCTGAAAGTGATGTGGCATTTCTTTTGTGCACATTTTAGAATATTTCTTTATTTATATTTATATATATATATATTACATATATACACATATATATTCTTTATTTCATATTATTAGGAAAAGTTCGACTATAATGTGTCATGGTGAAGATCTTTCTGGTCATGTCTATTAGGAGTTCTGTGTGCTTCCTGTTCTTGGATGCCCCCCTTTTTTTTTTTACTTTTATTTAATAAATATAAATTTCCAAACTACAGTTTATAGATTACAATGGCTTTCCCCCCCCATAACTTCCCTCCCACCCACAACCCTCCCATCTCCTGCTCCCTCTCCCATTCCATTCGCATCAAGATTCATTTTCAATTGTCTTTATATACAGAAGATCAATTTAGTATAAATTAAGTAAAGATTTCAACAGTTTACACCCACACAGAAACAGTAAAATACTGTTTGAGTACTAGTTATAGCGTTAATTCACATTGTACAACACATTAAGGACAGAGATCCTACATGAGGAGTAAGTGCACAGTGACTCCTGTTGTTGACTTAGCAAATTGACACTCTTGTTTATGGTGTCAGTAAGCACCCTAGGCTCTTGTCATGAGTTGCCAATGCCAAGGCTATGGAAGCCTTTTGAGTTCGCCGACTCTGATCTTATTTAAACGAGGTCAAAGCCAAAGTGGAAGTTCTCTCCTCCTTTCCGAGAAAGGTACCTCCTTCTTTGATGGCCCATTCTTTCCACTGGGATCTCACTCGCTGAGATCTTTCATTTTGTTGTTGTTGTTGTTGTTTTTTTTTTTTTTTTTTTTTTTTTTTTTTTTTGCCAGAGTGTCTTGGCTTTCCATGCCTGAAAAACTCCTATGTGGATGCCCCTTTCTTAATCTAAATTAGGGACGTTTTCTGTAATTATTTCACTAACAAGGCCTTCTAAACCATTCTCTCTTTCCACACCTTCAAGAACTCCTAAGACCCATATGTTGGGTCATTTGATAGTGTCCCATAGATCACCAGCACTGTTTTTTAGTTTTTTAATTTCTTCTTTTTTTGGCCTTTCTGTAAAATTTCCAAATTTTTGTCTTCTAACTCGGATATTCTTTCTTCTGCCTCACCAATTCTGTTGTTAAGGCTTTCCAATGCATTTTTTATTTGTTCTATTGAATTCTTCATTTCCAATATTTTGTTTTCATTTCTCTTTAAAATCGCAATTCCATGAGAAAAATTTTCTTTCATGTCATGCCTGGATTTCTTTAGTTCATGGATTTGTTTCTGATTACTTCTAAGTGATCCTATGATCAATTTTTTGAATTCCATTTCTGGCATTTCTTCAGGCTCTTCATTTTCACATTCTATAGTGAAGTGTTGTATTACTTTGGGGGCATCGTGCTGTCTTCCTTATTCTTGTTTCATGAGCTGCTGCGTTCATTTTTAGGCATTTGTGGAGATACTTGTTGGTTTACTTTTTTCCCCCTGTGGTGACTTTTATCTCTGGGCTGTGCCTGTGTGGCTTAGTGGAGGGTCTGCTCTTTCAGTGAATACCCTACACATATGCTAGGTGTGGCCAGGGAGCTCTGCTCAGTGCTCCAGGGTGAGGGGAGTGTCCATTGTCTGGCTTATTTCACTCAACCTGATGCCCTCCAGTTGCATCCATTTCGCTGCAAATGGTAGAACTTGATTCTTTTTTATAGCTGAATAATACATAATACGGATGTAACATTTTCTTTATCCATTCATCTGATGATGGACAACTTGGTTGACTCCAGATTTTAGCTGTTGGGAACAGTACTACTATGTACATGGTGGTTCAGGTGTCTCTTTTATATAATGTGTCCATGTCTTTTTAGTATATACCCAGTACTGGGATTGCTGTATCATACGGCAAGTCTATTTCTAGTGTTGTGTCCGGTTTGAGACCCTCCCCAAAACAACTCACAAAAGGCAGGCTGGATGCAACAGCAAGAGGATTTTATTACCAGCTAGCTGGGGCTCTTACTGGCACCTACGACGTAGCACAGCGCTGAGGCAAGAAGCCCTGTCACTCCTCCTCCTAACATTTTTATGCACTCGAGTAAACAAGTACATACGTCACTACACACGTAGGCAAGTTCCTTATTCCTTATATGGAAATTACCTAAATTTATGCATTTTATTGGTGCATTTGAGCAACTTAGGGGCTAGGCATCACACAGGAATCTGGAAGAATCTAAATTTCAGGAAGAGTTTCACTCCTCTACCCTTAGGCCTGTCTTTTCTGGCTTAAAATAAAGCCTGTCGTGGGGGGAATGGCGGTTCTTGCGACAGGTCCTGAAAGCACTTAAGACCAAGATTTAAATATCATTTAATTTTAAATGATATATCATTTAATCTTAACATACTACATATTATTAAGTCTTAATTTCAAATGTATTTAATCTAACAGTTTGAATTAATTACTCATAACTGAACTCCACACTAGTTTCTAAAGAAATCTCCACACTGCTTTCCACAGTGGCTGCACTAATTTACATTACCACCAACAGTGTATATAATAGCATTTGCTATTCTCTGTGTTTGGGATTTTAGCCCTTCTGACAGGGTGTGGTGGTATCTCATTGTGGTTTTGATTTGCATTTCCCTGATGGTTAGTGATGTTGAGCAATATATTGAGGCTAGAACTGTGTTGTAGTAGGCTAAACCTTCACGTGTAGTGCTGGCATCTCATATGGGTGCCAGCTGCTCCTCTTCCAATCCAGCTCCCTGCTATGGCCTGGGAAAGCAGTAGAAGATGGCCCAAGTGCTTGGGCCCCTGCACGCACATGGGAGACCTGGAAGAATCTCGTGGATCCTGGTTTCAGATTGGCCCAACTTTGGCTGTTGTAGCCATTTGGGGAGTGAACCAGCAGATGGAGGACCTTTATCTTTGTTTCTCCCTCTCTCTCTAACTTTTTTCTCTCAAACAAATAAATAAAATCTTTTTTTAAAAAAGTATTGGCGTTAATTCCTCTTTGAGTGTGTTGTAGAATTCAGTAGTAAAGCCATCAGGTCCTGGACTTTCCCTCGATGGAAGACTTGATACTTCTTCAGTCTCACTGCTTGCTATGGGTCTGTTTAGGTTGCCTGTATCATCTTGATTTAATCTTGGTAGATTATGTGAATCTGGGAATATCTGTTTTGTGAGGTTTTCCGGTTTATTAGCATGTTGTTCTTTACAGTGGTTTCTTATGATCCTTTGTATTTCAGTGGTGTCAGTTGTAATGTCTCCTTTTTCATCTCTAATTTTATTTATTTAAGCTTCTTCTCTGTTAATCTGGCTAGAGGTTTATCAATTTTGTCTATCCTTTCAAAAACCACAACTTTTTGTTTTGATTTTTTTTTTTAGTTTCAGCTTCCTTTATTTCTGCTGTAATCCTTATTATGCCTCACCTCCTGCTGTTTTGGGGTTTGTTTGTTCTTGTTTTTCTAAGTCTTCAAGATTCTTCATCAGATATTTAATTTGAGACATTTTTCTTTTTAAAATGTAGGCATAATACTATAAACTTCCCTCTTAACTGCTTTTGCTGTATCCCACAGGTTTTGATACAGTGTGTTTTTATTTTTATTTATTTCAAGAAAGTTTTTAATTTCTTTTTTAATGACTCATTTATCATTCAGCAGCACGCTTAGATTCCAGGTATTTCTGATTGCTGTATTGTTCTCGTTGTTGATTTCTAGTTTTAGTCCTTTATGGTCTGAGAAGGTGCATGTTATTATTTTCGTCTTTTTAAATTTGCCGGGACTGGATTTATGGCCCACTAGGTAAGTCCTAGAAGAATGGGTATTCAGACAGTGAGTCCAGCGACAGCTGCTCGCACGGCTACATTCCTGCGCGTGCAAGGTTTAGTGAGCGTGGGATTGCTGTTGTGAACGTGAAGGATTCTGATCACAACTGTAGCCAGCTCTGTGAGGTCTTCCGAAGCTGGGCTGACACCAGGGCCTCTAAGCCTTGGAGACAGGAGAGGGGATCGTTTAAAATTAGGTCTACCTGTTTTCCATGCATTTGGATGTCTTTCTTTTGTAGATTGGTGTTGTTTCAGAATAAATATCTTTCTATAGCATAGTTCTTGGCATATTTTAAAAAATGTTTTAAAAACATTTATTTTCATCCACTTGAAGGGGGGTGGTGAGAAAGAGAGAGAGAGGGAGGGAGAGAGATCAGTCTATCTTCCATCTGCTTGTTCATGACACAAATGCCCACAGACAGCCAGGGCTGGGCCAGGATAAAGCCAGAAGCCCAAAACTCAGTTCAGGTCTCTCATGTGGATGGCAGGGGTCGGAGCACTTGGGCCATCCTCTGCTGCTTCCCGGGGTGAATTAGCAGGAAGCTGGGGTGAAAACGTGGAACAGCCGTGATTTGAACGGGCACTCGGAGGTGGCATGTGGCCATCCCAAGCGGCAGCTTAACCTACTGTGCCACAAAACCTGTTTCTTGGCATATTTATTTTAAATAGTACTGAGGACTATCATTCACTCAGTGTTTGCTATGTGCAGGACATTATGCTAAAACACATACACATATTTCGCATAAGCACTTACATGTCTCATTGACCCTTCTAGTAAACTTTGTTTATTGGCTCATTTAACATTCTTGAGCCCTTGGGCTAAGTTAGGGACCAGGCCTGCCAAAATACAGAGTCTCTGAGCTCCAGGAACTCATAGTTTAGTGATAAGTAGGCTTTTAAAAAAGTATTATATTGATTTTCCCCATTTAAATTCAAGTTGCATTTATTTAAAAAATTTAAAAATGTATTTGAGTGGGGGAGAGAAGGAGAGAGGGAGGGAGGGAGCGAAAGAGAGTGAGTGAGCTCCCCCGTCCTCTGGTTCATCCTCCAAATGCCCACGACAGTGAAGGCTGCACTAGGTTGAAGCCAGGAGCCCGGACCCTACTCTAGGTCTCCCACGTGGTGGCAGGTGCCCACATACGTGAGTCGTCATCTGCTGTATTCCAGGGTGTGCATTAGTAGGACCCTGGCAACTGGGACCCAGGCCTCTAATACTGGACGTGGGTGTCCCCAATGGTGGCTTAGCCACTGCACCGTAACACCCATGTTTATACATTTTTTAAATTAAAAATGTAAACACCTTTTTTGGGGGAATGATTCATGTATAGTAAAACCGATCCATTGAAGTGTGTAAGTCAATCATTTTTATTAAGTTGACCAAGTCAAAACCGTCCTTTGGAACCGTGGCATGAATCCCCTTCTCTGACATGGAGACTGGGGCTTGGGGAAACAAAGCATCGTATCCTCACTGTTCAGCCAGCGGCTGGCAGAGCTGGGACTGAGGCTGGGGCAATGGCTCACTGGTGTTCAACAGGGAAATAAGCCTGCAGACTTCTTCATCAGCACCCTTTTTTTATTACCTTGGAATCTAAGGACTGGTTACATTACAAAAGTATAAAGTGTCGCTCGCAGAGAGTTGAGGTGAGTGGGAACAAGGGCTGGATTGTGAATGGCTTGAAATCTGAGTCAAATATTCTAAGAATTGAGCCACCAATCAATGCATGTAATAAAGCCATATGCTGTAATAATGTACTTGCAACGTTCGTAATAAATCACCCTGGTTGCTTTGATTCTAGACCTGAATGCTCATTTTTTGCCTTCCTGGAGGATTTGACAACATTAATTTTCTACTGGAGGATTTCTTTGGGTTCCCACCCAAAGCAAGCTGTGACATGGAATGGGCCAGCAGGCCTTGAGAAGTGCGAGACTCGCCTTCCAGTCCAAATGCCAGGCTTGGAAGTGTTCCGGTGACTGAATTAGCTGACGGCTACAACAAAGGCAGATGCTTTGTAGCTTGTGTCGCCCTCAGAGACAGCAGAAATGAGGCCGCTGATAGGGAACCAGGATGATCTGGACTCTGCCAGGCTACACTGCCGCCCTCAGTGCGAGCGAGGACAGCGGCTCCTGCCATCCAACTCTGAATTATGCCTGCGCACAGTGCTTCAGATCTGTGACTGCTGATGCTGGGGAAATGGTAGCAGCGCTTGGGATACTGGTTGCCAGGACAAAACTACCCATTCTTCGACAAAAGGAAGGCTGAAGCACAGCCCAGGCAGAGGGCCCTGATGCAGCTGTGTGTGCTCGGCTGCCTGTCTTTGTGTAGGTCTCCCACGTGGTGGCAGGTGCCCACATACTTGAGTTGTCATCTGCTGTCTCCCAGGGTGGGCATTAGCAGAACGCAGGCAGCTGGAACCCAGGCTTCTAATACTGGATGTGGGTGTCCCCAGTGGTGTCTTAACCACTGTGCCATAACATCCAAGTTTATACATTTTTTAAATTAAAAATTTTAAATACTTTGTTGGGGGAATGATTCATATATTGTAATATCGATCCATTTTAAATGTGTAATTCAATCATTTTTCTTAGGTTTACTGAATCAGTCGTTTTAATCATGAACTTGAATGTGCAGAAGCTTGTCTGGCCCCTGCCCACGGGCCAGGAAGCCGCAGGGGTGGTCTTCATTGAGTGTTGGCACCCTCGGGCAGAGACCACTGCTTTACTGGTCAGCGTTAAAGCATATTCAAGATCATTGTGAGTTCAGTATTTTATCTCATATTCAGCAAGTGGCGGTTTTCAGGAAGGAGGCTGATGCCTCTCCCCTCTCTGCCTTATAGCAGGGGTGCGTGAACTTGCTCTGTGAAAGGGCAGAATAAAAGTTTTCAGCATCGTGGCAGTGAGGTGACTCTGCCTTGTCACGTGAAAGCAGCCGCACGCAACACATGCGATAAAGGAACGTGACTGTGTGCCAAGAAAACTGTAGTCCCAGACCCCCGATCTGACTTTCATGTAATTTTCACATGTCCTAAAATACTGTTCTTCTCATTTTCCCAATCAGCTAAAAATACCAAAAGTCGTCTTAGCTTGTGGCCCCACTAAGATAGAGCAGGGGTTGGCTTTGACCTGAGGACTGCAGTTTGATGCCCCCTGGCCCCCTGGTGTTCCAGGTACACCTGTGATCTGTTTTCTGGTACACGAGCCAACCTTTTCTGCCACAGCCTGAACTGACATTCCTTGAGTTATGCAGAACTTCACAGACAGAAAACCCGAAACTCAATGCAACCCAAGAGGCAGGCCAGCCCCGTGTCAGCTTTCCATGTGTAGCCTTCTCACACATTCCCACCTGGGTGCCCCTACCGAGTGGCCACAGCACCCTCTGGCAACTGCAGGGTCTCCTGTTTCTATTCTTCAGGATCCTGGAGAATTACAGAAACCAGAAGTTAGAATCAGGCGTTGAAGTACCAATCAAGCAGTCGGCATTTGGCCTAGTAGTTCAGCTACCCAGGGTTCAATTCCTGGCTCTGGCTCCCGAGTCCAGCTGCTGGGAGGCAGCAGTGATGACTCAGGTAAGTAGGTCTCTGCCGCCCATCTGGGAGACCTGAGCTGGATTCCTGCCTTCCACGTTTGGTCCCATTCCAGGGGCTTTTGCAGGTCTTTGGGGGAATGAACTCACAGATGGGAGTGCTCATTCTCTCTGCTGCCTCTCGAATAAATACATACTGAGAAGAGAGTGGGCTTGGTAAGAGACGTTTGTTTTCTTTGCTCATCTTCAGATAAGTAAATAAAGTTACAGTGTTAACAAGAAGTGTGTTCCATTGTTGACATTGCATTTAAGTGGATTTTGTGGTGCTTGTTACAGTTAGAAGTGGCCGGTTCCTATGCAGAGGGTCTCTTGGAACTTCAGACAGGTGCAGGAATTGCAGGTATGCGCTCTGGTCCTTGGCTGGTTTGTGTGACTATTCAGTGAGCTGCGACCCAAGGTCAGGTTTAGAGACCCACCTGCTCAGGCACTCGGTGGCCAATCACGGTGAGGCAGACACAGCGCTGCACTCTGAGATTCCACAAGCAGGCTTGTGGCTCTTGCTCCTGTCTGTGAAATGCAGTCATGGACGAGTGCTTTATAGATCCTGCTTCTCGTCAGGATCAGGCGAAACCGGTGATGGGAAGGTGACGAAACTCAGGAGGGCTCTGGAAGCCACTTCTTCCAGTTTCCAGTGCCTGGTGCGGTTTCTTCTTCCTGGTTCACAGACCCGGCGCTTGCTGGGATTACTCGTGAGGGTGGGTGCACTCCGGGGAAGAGCAGGCTCACGCCTGACTTAGGTCAGAATTCCTGGGGGGACTGGAGTCTGCATTCCTGCCAGGCTTGCGGGTTAACTCTGCTGTGTGTTGCAGGAAGCGCTGGCGCTTCCCAAGCCTCAGGCGTGGATTTGAGTAAAGCAAATCTTCCCTCCACTCCTGGCTTGGATTTTCCCCCTAATCATTCATGCTGCTGTCTTGATGAACAATAAGGGAACTGGAGGAGAGAGGGTCAGGAGGAGGAAGAATTAGCTTCATGTTCTCTTCTTGGGACTGGCTCAGCAAGAGGGCTGGAGGAGAGCTGGTGGGCGGACGCCCAGCCCCATGTGTGAACCCAAACTGAGTTTCCCCTCCGTGGGTTCTCCACCAGCAGCCCTGAGAGCTAGCGCCGGTCCTCCTCTTGCCTGCACACTGAAGCACGTTTGTGAAAGGAAGCCCGAGACTGTGCGCATCATCCATACCCAAGAGCTTGACAGCACCGTATCCTGCCCAGTTTAGCTACTCAGAACTCCTCATTGAAAACACCTCCTCCAGTTATTTCTGCAAATAACACAGTCGTAGTGTTGGCACAGACAGATCGCACACATAAAAAGAATCGCTGTAGTACTAAGATAAAAAGGTAAACTGGTGGTGCATCGCCCAGGTGTTCTGCCCTGCCGCTAGTTTGTAGATTGCAGGTGAGTGGAAGCACCCACCCCCACACTGGCAGCCCGGGCCGTCTTCAGCAGCGTTCAGACGCCTGTGTATACACAGGAGCGCTCTCAAGCAGGGCTCAGCAGTCTCAAGTCTGAGAGCCCCAGCAAAGTTTGTTTGCGCACTTCCTCCTGCAGAAATCAGGTATGTATTTTCCGAATACCTTCTTAGAGATTCGAGTAAGACATCGTCCCACAGATCTTTGTTTCAGAAGTCCACAGGCTGGTAGGACGCCCATCGTGAAATAAATCGCTGTGGGCGCCGTGGCTCACTAGGCTAATCCTCCACCTTGTGGCGCCGGCACACTGGGTTCTAGTCCCGGTTGGGGTGCCGGATTCTGTCCCGGTTGCCCCTCTTCCAGGCCAGCTCTCTGCTGTGGCCAGGGAGTGCAGTGGAGGATGGCCTAAGTCCTGGGGCCCTGCACCCCTTGGGAGGAGAAGCACCTGGCTCCTGCCATCGGATCAGCAACGATGCGCCGGCTGCGGCGGCCATTGGAGGGTGAACCAACAACAAAAGAAAGACCTTTCTCTCTGTCTCTCTCACTGTCCACTCTGCCTGTCCAAAAAAAAAAAAAAAAAAATCGCTGCAGGAAAAGTCAGCTTTAGTATCAACTTATTTTAATCAAATCATATTGCTGATTTATACTGATAAAAAAGGGAGAAGTTTTCCCATGGAAAAACATGAGATGGATACTCAAATATCAACTTAGTGTGTAGTCCTGACCCCTTCTATAATGTCTGTTGATGTTATGGAGTGATTTTTGAAAGGAAGTACATGCCTGACACAGATTTAAGGGGTTGAAAGGGGAGTCCTCTTAGTCTGCTACCTGTAGTCGTGTCATCCCTCTGGGCTTCCCGCCACAGCCCTCTCTGGGTAGGACTGCGTGCTGAGTCTCTCCTTTTGTCTCACATCTCCAGAGACAAGTTTCTAGCAAAGTCTAAATACCCCCTTTCTACTCCCAAGTGTTCCTCAAACTACATATATGGAAAATGGAATTACTCTTACTCTCAAACCTGATGATCTTGGAGGGTTTCTTATTTCGAGGAGCCTGCTGTTGTCCTAAATGCCATTGTCCCTGCCTCCTGCTTTCTTGTCCTGAATCAGGAGCCACACACAGGGGATGTGTCTTTGTTTCCTTACTTTGAGATATGTGTTTCAGAAACCAGGGACCAAGCGCTCTAAAGGGGCGCCATCAGGACTCGGGGGTTTGAGTGTTCTTTATTCGAAGTTTTATCATTTCTGTTTTCATGCCCAAGATAACCGAACAGAATTACTAGACAGGAATTTGAGTCCATAAGATTTGGAACTGATCTGAAGTCTGTCTCATTTTTAACATTCACATGTGTGTTGACTCCATATTGGGCAAGTTCTTTTCTGGGTTCTCCCAGTACCAAGCTTTCTTCTCTAGCTCACAAGTTGGGGTGCTCGTATGGATCCCACGATGTGTGGGTTATTTCTCTGTTCCCAGAACCTAGCAAAGGGCTGGGCACACAGCAGGTACTCAAGGATGCAGCTTACAAGTTGAGCATCCCTAATCCGAAAATCCAGTCCCCAAAATGCTCTAAAATTTGAAACTTTTTGAGTGCAAACTAGAAAATTCCATACCATGAAATTTTGTTCCATGCACAAGATTATTTTAAAAATTATATGAAATTACCTTTGGGCTGTATGTATGAGCTGTATTCGTGAATGTAAATGAATTTTGTATTTAGACTTTGACGTCATTCCCAAGATACCTCATTATGTATATGCAAATTTTCCAAACAAAAAATCCCCAAACTAAAACTTTTCAGGTCCCAGGGACTTCAGAAAAGTAGTACTCAACCCTGTACCATGTTTTGGACTCTGCGTTTGTTCCTCAGATGCATTCCCATGTAGGGCTGTAGTTATTTTAATGTTCATGTTGTATTTAGTTATGTTGATAGATGACATTTGGCTTCACTGTCCCTTATTTTTAGATGTTTGGATTGTTTTCATTAGTTGGCTATTTTGGGTAGTATAGTTAAAAACATCTTTGAACAAAATTATTTTCTTTTGTGTCAATTGTTTTTGTGTTCTTTAATGAAATTAAAAGCCAAGCAGTTTTATTCCTCTTGTAATATTGATTGTCAGGGTTTTGTTTTTGTTTTTGTCTTTAAATGAGAGACCAGACTGAGTTGTAACCTATGGCTTTTTTAGTTTGAGATTAAACTCTGATTTGTAATCCAGGTACAAGCGGGTGACGACGGCCTCCCGGCCACTTTGCTGTCGCTTCCCCAGCCGACCCCTGGCTCTCATCTTCAGGGCACCAGCCACGCTCCCCGGAGAGGACGGGGTCCCTGTTGCTGCAGTGACAGTTCCCGCGTGCGCATCTCCACCACCATGGCCCTGCTCAGCATGCGGCAGGGACCTGCCATGCCTTGCAAGAGACAGCCCACCCTGCGGTGTGGCCAGGGCTTCCAGTGCCCCTCGGGGGGCCGCTTCTGCTTGCCTTTCTAAGCTTGTCTTTGGCGGCTGCCCAGACGCACCTCTGCTCGCCTGGAGGGCGCTATTTTCAGCTGGACCGTACACGCTGTTCCCTGGGTGTGACCTGACCCCCACTGCTCGCCTGCCTGCTGGCCTCACACACCCGGCAGGCTGTGCCCAGGTGCTGCCCCCTGCAGGGGCTTCCATCCGCTCTCACAGCCTTTGCCACCTACACAGAAGCGCAAAGCTCCTTGTTACTTTGTGTCTTCTCCTCTCATTGTGAGCTCATTAAGGACAGAAAGCTTGTAAGTCATTTTGTCGCCACATAGCCACATAGCACCAGTGACTGGCACACAGCTGGTGCTCAGTAAGCCTCTGACTAGAACTTTTAGTTTCCTTTACTCAGATCTCAGCAGACTGCTTCCAGATTTATTGACTTATTTATAAATTGAGGATCCATTTATGCTTATAGTTGGTCCTCCTGATTTTTTTTTTTTTTTTTTTGACAGGCAGAGTGGACAGTGAGAGAGAGAGAGACAGAGAGAAAGGTCTTCCTTTGACATTGGTTCACCCCCCAAAAGGCTCCTACAGCTGCGCTGATCCAAAGCCAGGAGCCAGGTGCTTCTCCTGGTCTCCCATGTGGGTACAGGGCCCAAGCACTTGGGCCATCCTCCACTGCACTCCCGGGCCACAGCAGAGAGCTGGCCTGGAAAACGGGCAACCGGGACAGAACTAGAACCCAGTGTGCTGGCGCCGCAGGTGGAGGATTAGCCTAGTGAGCCGTGGTGCGGGCCCCTCCTGATTCTATTGGTTCTGTATCATCCTTTCTACAAACCGTGGATGGAAGATATTCAGAAAAGTTATATTTGTGCTGAACATGTTCGGACTTTTTTCTTGTCATTGTTCATGAAATAATACATTAAAACAATTATATAACATAATAATTACATAGCATTTACATTGTATAATTTTTAAAGATTTATTTATTATTTGAAAAGTAAAGTTACAGAGAGGTAGAGGCAGAGAGAGGTCTTCCATCTGCTGGTTCACTCCACAGATGGCCGCAGCTGCCAGAGATGGGCCGGTCTGAAGCCAGGATCCAGGAGCTTTTTCCCGGTCTCCCACGTGGGTGCTGGGGCCCAAGGACTTGGGCCGCTTCTACTGCTTTCCCAGGCGCATTAGCAGAGGGCTGGAGCAGAAATGAAACAGCCGGGTCTTGAACCAGTGCCCGTATGTGATGCCGGCACTGCAGGCAGTGGCTTTACCTGCTGCACCACAGCGCTGGCCCTGTATTGAGTATTAAAGGGGGCAGACATTGTGGTACAGCAGTTAATCTTCGGCTTGGGACTCCTGCCTCCTGTGTTGGAGTGACCAGTTTGAGTCCCAGCTGTGCTTCCCACCAGGCATTCTGGTAGTGTGTACCCTGGGAGGCAGTTAGTAAAGGTCAAGTGCTCGAGTCTCTGCTACCCGTGTGAGAGATCTGGATGGGGGACCGGGCTCCTGGCTTCAGCCTGGTCCAGCTCCGGTTATTGTGGCCATATAAGGAGTGAACTTTCTGTCACTTTGACAAAGGCATCAAAGTTAAACATAATCTAGAGAGGATTCAGGGTACATGGGGAATGTGCATAGGTTATACGTGAGTACTGCACCATTTGTATTTTATATAATGGACTTAGCATCTGTGTATATTGGTAAGGGGGTGTGTGTGTGTCCTAGAACCAGTCTCTTGCAGATGCCAGGAAACAACTGGATATGTTCATTCTCAGTTGTCTAGAATATCAGTGTGCTAAGCCTTGCTTCCTGGACCATTTGTTAAAAAATTGGTCAGCAGTTCTAAGTTTTTAAAAAGATTTATTTATTTGAAGATAGAGTTACAGACAGGGGAGGGGAGGATTCTTCCATCTGATAGTTTTCTCCCCAAATGGCCAGGGCTGAGCTAGGTCAAAGCCAGGAGCCAGCAGCTTTTTCCAGGTCTGCCATGTGGGTGCCGGGGCCCAAGCACTCGGGCCATCCTCCACTGCTTCCCCAGGTGCATTAGCGGGGAGCTGCATCAGAAGTGGAGCAGCCGGGACTCAGAGCTGCAGGTGGTGGCTTAATCCACTACACCGGCCGGCGCCGCGGCTCACTAGGCTAATCCTCCGCCTAGCGGCGCCGGCACACCGGGTTCTAGTCCCGGTCGGGGCGCCGGATTCTGTCCCGGTTGCCCCTCTTCCAGGCCAGCCCTCTGCTGTGGCCAGGGAGTGCAGTGGAGGATGGCCCAGGTGCTTGGGCCCTGCACCCCATGGGAGACCAGGAAAAGCACCTGGCTCCTGGCTCCTGCCATCGGATCAGCGCGGTGCGCCGGTCGCATCGCGCTGGCCGCGGCGGCCATTGGAGGGTGAACCAACGGCAAAGGAAGACCTTTCTCTCTGTCTCTCTCTCTCTCACTGTCCACTCTGCCTGTCAAAAAAAAAATAAAAAAAAAAATAAAAAAATAAAAAAATAAAAAAAAATCCACTACACCACAGTGCCAGCCCCTGCATCTGTAATTTTCTTTTTCAAAGTAAACTGTACGTCTAGACTGTGAGGCCATGAGGAAGTATCTAGTTCTCCATTATATCCCCAGGGCTTAGTACATGCACCCAGTACCCAGGAAGCACTGAGTAACTACTTGGTGAATAAGTAAGTAGATGAGTGGATAAAACATTGAAAAAAACAAAAACCATGCGTCAGCTCATCCACGTAACAGTTGGGAGCTCATTGCACTGCTGCACACATAGCCGTCCTGTCTTACTCACCATGGGCCTGAAGTGCCCATTTAACTCTCCACTTCTCTGGGCAGCCTCTGTGCACTCTTCCGTCTCTACCGCTTCATGACTCTGTGGGGCTGGTTGAGCCATGCCGTCCGTCTCCTGTTCATCTCCATACTGGGAGACATCTTGGACATGCAAGTGTAAGCCAGGAACCTAACCCCTCGGTGTGGTAGGCAAGATTGTCGTCTGTGCCACAGCAGGCAGGCCAGGGGCTCTGGGGGCGGCCTGTGCCCTGAACCGCAGCACCCAAACAAAATCAGCCAGCATCCTGTTGCTCTGGGAATAAACAACTCAATCGCAGCTGCCTGGCTGAACTGATTGATGGCGGTGGAATGTCATCCGGGGCTTGCTGCCAGAGCCTGGAGAAGCCGGCTCGAGGGAGGCACACAGCACTGGCATGGAGCTCACAGCTCTCCGTTCAGTCTCCTTGGGCTCCGTGTCAGTTCTTGCTCTCCTGGTGCAAATGTGGGAGTTTCTGACCACAGCCTATTATAAGGAACAACAAGAACAACAACAGATCCCATGCACTAAGTAGTTTGTCTCTCGGATGACTGGTCCTGTTAAAACACTTTGTAAGGGAATGGAAAACTGAGCTGGTGGTTAGCGGAGGGAAGAGGAAGTAACATTGCATCGTGAAGGGGAAAGAGTCGTCTGCAACTGCTGATTGGAATGATGGGAGATGGAGAAATATAAAAGAAAATAAAAAACAACCTGGAACGGCAGCGAAAAGTCCTGCTCCATGGTTTATTAAAAAAGGTGTTAAAATCCTCAGTGATCTCTTCCCAGGCGTATGACTTCACAGAGCCCTGCTGTGCGGGAGCTCAGGTCTTCATTGGAAATAGAACGCCTTGCGCCAGTACTCTATGTATCAAAGCTGGCCTCAGGGCTCACTCTTTCTGGCGCTGCAAGGAGCAGGGGGCTCTGCAGTCCGCAGCGTCAGCCCCAGCCACAGGGCTAGCTGGGCTCTGCGGGCCCCAGCAGGCATGGGGCACGCAGGTGGGAAGCGAGCCAGCAGGGGCAGGGTAGCAGTGCCTGGCACCCGGAAGCCAGTCAGGTACTTGATGAGCCAGTACCAGGCTTGCAGGTGATGGAGGGGGCGGGGCGTCTTCTGTTTCACTGTTGTTTTGCTCTGCCCACCTCTTCCTGCCCTCTCCCCCGACCCCACCACCTCTCCTCCCTTGTGAAGAGGATGAGAGCTCGGTTTGGCAGAGAGGCAAGTAGACCTGAGACTTCAGAGTGATGAGACGAACTGGGAGGGAGAGTGGGCGGGGCAGTTGGTCTCACCGCCTGTGCTGTCCATTGGTTCTGTGCTCTGATCCCGGGAGAACTGTGGTTTAGGAGAAAGACCGTGGGACTGGGAGGCAAAGGTCCTGCATTCTAGTTCAGGGTCTGCCACAAATTCGTCAGCACCAGGATTGACTCTCGTCTGTCGTTTAGTTGTCTGCGCTTGAGGTTGTTTAGAAAACAGTGGGGTTGGTTCCCAGCCACGGACTTCACACTGAGGTGTTCAGCAAAATTGGCCGAAAGAAAGTGACTCTGGGCTTGGCTTTCGCTGGTGCTAAGCAAAGCAGTTGCACAGCCTCTCCTTCATTCCAACAGCAGGTATGCCCTATTTTTTATTCTTAAAATCCCTTTATTTCATGATATGGTGGTGAAAGTGGATGGCTTTACTTGGCAAAATAAAAGTGGACAACATATTTCAATGCCTTCAGTTCTTTTTGAAATTTTGACGGTGCACAAAATTCGTAACTGCAGCCAGATAACCTTTAAAGTTCCTTCCACTTCTAACAGTTGGAGATTCTAACCTTTTCTTGCCACTTGCGATGGTGAGGTGAGAAATTCAAGTGTCAGCTTATATTTGCAGCCCGGAACAAGCTGTGTTTTTTGTCCAGGGAAAAAAAAATCAGTGCCAGTATACAAGTAAGAAGTGTGACTGGTGCCTCATTTTCTTCCTGGAACAAAATGAAGCACCACTTAAAGTCTCAACTTCATCACAATGTGAACAGAGGAGTAGAGAAACATTTACTGCCACACATTGCTGATGGGAGTGTGAACTGGCCTAACGTAGGTTTCAGCAGAGTTTTCTGTTTTGGAAAATTTTCTGTAAAAGCCCAGATAGGAAATATTTTAGGCTGTTTGGGCCTCATTAGGCCTTTGTCACATATTCTTCCCCTTTTTCTTGC
The DNA here is from genome assembly GCF_964237555.1 of Oryctolagus cuniculus. Lineage (NCBI taxonomy): Eukaryota > Metazoa > Chordata > Mammalia > Lagomorpha > Leporidae > Oryctolagus > Oryctolagus cuniculus. The sequence goes on along the minus strand of NC_091442.1, from coordinate 97,818,642 downwards.
TTCTTTCTTCTTCTTCTTCTTCTTCTTTTTTTTTTTTTTTTTTTGTAAAGATTTATTTATTTATCTGAGAGGTAGAGTTACAGACAGTGATAGGGAGACAGAGAGAAAGAGGTCTTCCATCCCCAGTGGCCACAATGGCCAGAGCTTAGCCCAGCTGAAGCCACGAGCTTCGTCTAGGTCTCCCATGTAGGTGCAGGGGCCCAAGCACTGGGGCCATCCTTCACTGCTTTCCCAGGCCATTAGCAGGGAGTTGGATTGGAAGTGGAGCAGCAGGGACTCCAACTGGTGGCCGAATGGGACGCCAGCACCACAGGTAGCCGCTTAACCCTCTGTGCCACAGCACCAGCCCCTCTTCTTTTATTTTTAAACAACTCTTTATAAACATAAAAATGTCCCGGGCTGGGTGTAGCCTGTGGATAGTAACCAGCCAACCCCGTCTGGTGGCTTTGGAACATAGTTTGGCTCTACGTGTCCAGTTACAAATGCACAGTTAGCCACGGCCTGCAGGAATTTACAGGTCTCCTTGTCCCTGTGCCAAATGGCCAGGGTGTGAGGTTACTGGTGGTGGCATTATTTACAGTAGCAACCTCACTTCTCATCAGTAGGAGCAGGTGCAACAATAGAATATCTAGAGGACACAATATGGTGGAGCCTTTCTGAGGTAGCTCTATATGGAATAATGTCTGAGACATTCCACTAGGATGGGACAAAGCAAGGTGAAAACTAATGTTTATGGTATAACATTTATTGGTTCTAGAAGAACAGTGTGGTGCATGTACATGTGTGTATGTTGGCACCAGTGCGTGTGCACATGTGTGTGCGTGTTGGCACCAGTGCATGTGTGTGCATGTTGGCACCAGTGCATGTGTGTGTGTGCGTGCTGGTTCTCATGCACGCACACACACTTGTGCTTGTTACCTGTGCAGAACGTGTGGAAACTGATTGTCACTGAGAAGGCCAACTGACTTAGAGTGATGATACGGAAATTTACTTTTGACTTTTTAATATTTCATAGCTGATGAATTTTGTGCCATGTCCATGTATCACCTATTCAGAAATGAATTGAAATTTTTTTTAGAAAAAGAACCGAAATGGGAGAAATAACGCTAATTCCCAGTGTGAGAAAATTCAAAGGCGTTATGCCTTGATATAGATCTAAGTCGTTCTTCAATCACAGGTGCACCTGCCCTGTCCTGGAAAATGAGAGCATTTGATTGCCTTCACAGAAGCTTTTTTGACAGGCTAATCCTTTGTCAGCTCTGATCGTGGAAGGTGGTGGAACACCCGTCTCAAGAGGCTGGGTTTAAAGCTCTGCTGTTGCCAGGGTCCCTTCTGGTTTCTAAAATTGTGAGCAGTCATACTGCAGGCTGACCTGAAAAGGAGAGAGTGTCATTTGGTGACAATATAAAATGCATAGCCGTGGAATGCCGGTGCTAGGAGCTTACTGCAGCTTGCCCAACCACCTGGCGTTATCAGAGTTGTAAGAGGTCAGGCAGCTGTGGGGCCAAAGCCCTCCACTCAGCCACTGGCCCAGCCTGACCGTGACCGTGTGCTGCCGGCATGGAGAAGGCTGTGCCTCGGCGAGCGTTACTCTGCTTGCTTTCACCCTTTCTCCGTCTTGACGTCAGACTCCCTGGGAGGCAGAGAGGTGGACGTGGCTCCCCAGCAATCACTCTCCCCCAAGTCACCCCACCACAGCTCTGCCATCTGTGGAATCCATTGTTGCCCCCAGGCCAGTGGGCTCCTGGAATGGCCACTTGGCACTTGTGACTCCTCCCTGAGACAGCTCAGGTGCTGGGGAGCAGGACGGCAGGGAAGGGGTCATATGAGACCTGACACTGTGGCAGGGAGGAGATAGAGGGGGGAGGACGTGGAGCCCCTGGCAGGCAGACCTGCTGAGCTGAAGTAGAGGGGAGAGGGGTTGGTGGATCACCAGCGTGGCCAGCTGCCCCCTCTCCACCGTTTCTGGTCCGTGCATCCCTCTCACCAAAGAGGCAGAGTCTGTGTCCTCACCCCTTGAGTCCGGCCTGGCCTTGTGGCTTGGTCGTGGCCAGTAGGACACAGTCGTGGTGATGGATGGATGGCAGTTCTGAGCCTGGGTCCCCAGAGGCATGTGTCTCTCTGCCTGTCGCCTTGCACATCTGCCACGGCGGTGGCAGTGTTCTCCAAGCAGTGATGCTAGTTTTCCTGGCCAACAGCCGGCTGACCCCAGGGTGGCAGTTACACCAGAGTGAGATCCCAGCCACGGGCTGCAGGGCCACCGTGGGACCACCCCCGACGCTGGAGCTGTCAGCCTCTGTGGTTGTGCGCTGGTGGGGTTTTCTATGGGGACGGCTAGAAGTAGGCAGTGGTTGGCTCTGTGCTCAGAAATGGAGCAACCAGGGGTTTCTTTTGCTTCCTTCGTGGCACAGTCTGGAAACACGGAGAAGCTTCTGGTGCAATAGGGGAAAACGGGAAGAACCCAGCCCGGCCTGAGTCACACAGCCTTAGGAAGGGACTGCATCGTTGAAAGGCCACAATGGAGATGTTGACCGCGGGAGCCGGGCTGGGTCTAGCGGAGGCCATGGTGATGCCGGTGTGCCGTGCTCTGGCATTGCCACGACTGCCCTCCCTCCTACTATAAGCTGCTTAATTCCTGCCCTCTTATCGTGGGGTCATGGGTCACTAGTCCAGTCTAATGAGCTCGCTTAATTATCCCATTATGAGATGATTCCCATGTTAGGTGGTAGAAGAGCTTTCCTAGTTGTATGATTTTAAAAACATCTGAACCACATGAAAAAGTTTGAAAGCAAACCACCCAACCCCTGTTTGGCTGGGTCTCTAACGACATCCGAGAAACTCCTTATTAGATGTGTAGTGTGGGGGATAGAGCGCAGTGTGGCATTAAAGTGGTTCATATTCACTCACTCTCACACTAAAGTTGGCAAGAAATACACCAGAATATTGATTTTCTCCCACAAAGAAAGCCTTACCCAAAGATTACAGAAATAAACCAAGAAGTAGAAGGTGCATGTCTAGGTGATGAGAACTTTTCCGTGAGTATTTCCTTTCAGGATTACGGGGCAGATTTGATCTGGCTGAGAGCTTAGTGGTGGCCTCGCTCTCGAGATAACACTGAGCGTCTTAGGCTGTGTCGGGGAAAGCAAAGCCCCTGGAAATGAATGCATACTGATGCACTTATGAATTCGTCCTTGGGTGCCTCGGTGACTCATCCTGGATAGGTCCTAGCCACGTGCTGAGCCACAGGGCACAGCCAGAAGCAGCAGGCTGGCACCGTGCCGTGCTCAGAGCCTTATCTCTGCTTTCACCCGGCTCCCCATGGGAGGGGGACTTGGAAAGGCTGCTTGGTGTGAAGATGAAACCTGCCGTTCCTTCTTGGTGTGCGGTGTCCTGGCCGTGGCTTGCATCACTGCATAGGTGATAACGGGAAGTACCCGATGCTCTCAGCTCGCGCTGCTGGGCACCCTTAGGGGTTTTGCGGGACCCTGAAGCCTTGGGATAAGCATGGTGCATTTTCCTATCCATCTCTCTCTTTTTTTAAATTTAGTTTTAAACTTTTTCACTTTGAAGAAGTTTTGATTTATTGAACAGATGCAGATACATTCTAGAGAGTTCTTGTGTGTCTTTCACTTGGCTTACTTTCATATTAATGTCTTAAATAACCATGGTACGTTTATCACACCTAAGACTTCTACGTTGGTGTGATGCTGTTAACTTAGTCATTAATTATAGACTGTATTCAGATTTTCCCAGTGTTTCCACTAATGGACTTTTCTGTTCCTGGAGCCAGTTCACATTGTATTTGGTCATTAGAACTCCCCAGTCTCCTTCCATGTGTGAAGTTTAATCGCCCCTTGTGTTACACGACGTGGAAGCTTTTGAAGAGTAGCGTTCTGGAACTTCGTAGAATGATTCTCGATTTGAGTGTGTGGTATCGGCTGAGGTTATGGCCTGGGGGGAGGAATACGGTAGAGATCACACATGCTTCTCATTGGGCCCTATCAAGGAGCACACCGTGTCAGCATGGCCCACGTGGTGGTGTGGGTGTTTGTGTCCCCCTAAAGGTTCATGTGCTGAAGGCTTGGTCCCCTGGGTGGTGGTGTTGGGAGATGGGACGACTGTTAAGAGATGGGGAGGTTGTCCTCAGTAGGGAATACTGGCCTTGTGGAATGAGTTCTCCCGAGAGCAAGTTAGAGTAAAACCCCCGAGCGTGGGGTGGCCCTTTGGCTGGTGGCTAAGCCACTGGTTGGGACGCCTGCGTCTCATATCAGAGTGCCTGGGTTTGAGTCCTGGCTGTGCTCCTGATTCTAACGTCCTGCTGATGTGCCCCTGGGAGGCAGTGGGTTATGGCACAAGGACTTCGGTCCCTGCCACCCATGTGGGAGACCTGGATTGAATTCTTGGGCTTCTGGTTTCAGCCTGACCCACTTCCAGCTGTTGTGGGCAGTTTGGGGAGTAAACTAGCAGATGTCTGTCTTTCTCTCCCCTTCTGTCTCTTGGCCTCTCAAATAAAGAAATCATTTAAAAAGGAAATCCAAAGCTTAAAAAGTACCCATGTCTGTCAGTTCTATTGCAAATATGGTGTTTTGTCAAACTTTGTTTTAAATACTTATCCAGTGGCCAGTTTGTGGCCTGTGACTACCTGCGACACTGGCATCTCATATAGGTGCCAATTTGAGTCCCGGCTGTTCCACTTACAATGCAGTTCCCAAATATGGCCTGGGAAAGCAGCAGAAGATGGCCCAAGTGGGAGACTCAAATGAAGCTCCTGACTCCTGGCCTAGCTGTAGCCATTGCATCCATTTGGGGAATGAACCAGTAGATGGAAGATTCATTCTCTGTCTCTCTCTGTCTCTCTCTCTTGGTAACTCTGCTTTTTAAAGGAATGAATGAACCTCAAAACAAAACACTGGCCAGAAGCCAGAGAGTGAGCAGGTGATCCAGACCTCAAAGCCAAGCCATGTAGTCTGGAGCCCACGGACAAACCTAGGTGCAGCACACCTTGGGCACCGTGCGTGTGGGGAGCTGGGCACGCATCCATGGGCCTGTATTCAAGGGGGACCTCCCTGCTCTGCAGGGTGAGCCCGAGTCCTGGCAGGCTGCGCTGTGGGGCCTCTGTGCACTCGGGTGTTTCCTGTTACAGTGGTCCCGTCCCCCATTCGAGGAGGAGCCTGGGATTGTCTGGGCACCTGTGTTGCAAGCAGCCGAGTGCAGTCCAGCTCCCAGGCAGCTGCCAGCACCGGAACAAGGGGTGGCCATTTGGCCAATTACATTCTTGTCCTGGCTCTGTTGTTGTGAGTATCTGTGGCCTCTCAGGCCAGGTTCTGAACCAGACAGTGCTGGGGCAGTGCGTCATCGCATCCGGCTTGGATGGGCACAGTCACAGGGTCTGCTGTCTTCCTGGCTGGTGATCTGGCTAAACTGAGCACACTGAGACCTGGTGGCTACTCAGGGAGAGAGACGGTGGGAAAGACTGGATGTGCTGGGGTTGGGGGAGGGCTCCTGTTCTGCTGACCCCAGGGTAGAAGCTGGCCAGAGGAGAGTGGGGTCCCAGACAGGAGCGTGTCACTGCCGTCCGTTCTGCATGTGTTGTCGGTCTGTCCTTTCCTGCGAGCTACCAGGAGTCTCTGCAGCAGAGGGAAGCCGGGGACCAAGGCTGGAAGAGGAGCCAGCAGGATTTGCACACAAAGATGCCCGGGACCCCATGAGCCGTTCTGGGCGGGGCTCTGTCTTGTGTCCCGGAGCCATCCCAGAGTTGGCTGGTCTGTTTCTCCCAGTGGAAGCCTACAAGAAGGCTGTGTCTGGTCCTCTGTGGTGCAGGGGGAGAGGCTGTGGCCTGGGGGCCGCGGCTCCTTCTCAGTCCTTTTGATCTCGGGCTTCCTCACACGCGTGACTAACCTGGCTCAGCCAGGGGAGAACGTGGGGCTGCTCACTAGTTTTCTCCACGATTCTCTTTCTTCTCGGCCTTTGCAAGCTCTTATGTAAACTCGGGACAACGTGAGTCATTTTCTTTTCTTTTCGAGATGTATTCGGATTTTACAGAGTTCCTTCATGGTCTGACGCTCCGTGGCCTCATCTTGCACGTCTGTCTGTTCCTCCCACTCCTGAACACCTGCTTTCCTCCCGAGCTCGGGTGCTCCCCCCTTGGCTGGCTGAGCAGACTCAGGCCCCGCCTCTTGGGGGCCCTCCCCATCACAGCTGCACTGCAGCAGTCCTTTAGCTGCTTGAGACCCGGCCTGACGTGGGATTGCTCCTTCAAAGCCATCTCTGAGCGGCCAGATGTGTGACGACGCCCGCGTCCCCTGTTGAAGTCCCTGCATTCAGGTTCCTGGCTCTGGCTCCTGCAGCCCTTGGGAAGCAGTGGTGATGGCTCAGGTGATGGGACTCCTGCCACCCATGTAGGAGAGCTGGATTGAGTTCTGGCTCCAGGCTTCAGCCTTGTCCAGTGCTGGACATCGTGGGTATATGGGAAGTGGACAGGCAGGTGGGAGCACTGTCTCGCAAATAAACAATTTTAAAAATGTTTTAAATAAAATAAAAACCCTGTAAACTTATAGTTATCTTAGCTTTTTTTTTTTTTTTTTTTTTTTTTTTTTTTTTTTTTTTTTTTTTTTTTAGGGTTTATTTATTTATTTGAAAGAGTTACAGAGAGAGATCTTCCCTCTGCTGGTTCACTCTCCAGATGACGGAACAGCCAGAAGCCAGGGGCTTCTTCCAGGTCTCCCACGTGGGTGCAGGGGTCCAAGCACTTGGGCCATTTTCCACTGCTTTCCCAGGCCATAGCAGGAAGCTGGATTGGAAGTGGAGCAGTCAGGTCTTAAACTGGTGTCCATATGGGATGCGGACACTGCAGATGGTGGTTTAACCCTCTGCACCTCAGCACTGGCCCCTGTTTTAGTTTCTAAAGCAGTACATGTTTGCTGCCTAAAACTTGGGAAATGAAGAAAAGTAATAAAGTAGACAACAGAGATCTCCCATAATCATACTGCCTCAGTAATGTTAAATGTTTAGTGCGTTTTCTCTTGATCTTTTTTTGAAGTGCGTATATGGGCATGATATGATAATATAATTGGAGACATTCCATGTTGCTGATAATGGCCAGGGCTTGGAACCTGTAACTTCATCCGCAATTTCCCATGTGGGTGAAGAGGCCGAAGCACTTGGGCCATCCCCTGCTGCTTTCCCAGGTGCATTAGCAGGGACCTGGATCAGAAGTGGAGCAATTGAGACCCAAACTGGTGCTCATACGGGATGCCGGTGCTGCAGGCGGACCTAACCTGCTGTGCCACAACGCCAGCCCCCATGCCTGGTATTCTCTAACATGTTCCTGCTGAGCTTGTACTTCCTGCTGACCACTGCGAATAGGACCCTCGGCATGTCTTCACAGGTGCTCTAAATGCACCTGCTACCATTTGTCTTGTCTCCAGCCTCTACACTCTCAGGCCCCCTGTTTTCAGATGGTGAGGGTGAGGGTGAGTTAAACAGAGACTGTTCATCCTCAGAGTACTGGGGTGGGCTGGTGTCAGTATTCCTTACCATGGCTTGGAAAACTGAGCTTAAGGAACTCTGACTGGTCTCACACCCTTGCTACGGGACGGAAGCGGTCCAGGGGACAAGTAAGTCTGGTAACGTGTTTCTCCCGAATGTCTGGAGGCTTTTGTGGGTGACTGATGGGCGTGTCTCTCCTTGGTGCAGGCCCCCAGCCCCTACTGCATTGTGGTGGCTCTGTCCGGGTGGCTGTGTGGGACAATGCGCTGCTTTCCGTGTGTGTGTGTGTGTGTGTGTGTGTGTGTATTAGGAGAAGGAAGGGGTGCAAGGCAAGTCGGAGGTGACTGCCGGCCTCTCCCTGGCAGCTGTGGGGGAGTGTGGTCTGCACGGAGCCACAGCTCTGTCTCCAGGGCTCTGTCCCCCTGCACAGCGTAAAGAAAAGGAGAACCAGAACTTACACGTGTGGGCCAGAGCTCACCCCCGATCAGTTTCCCTTCTCTTTTTACATGACCTTAGCAGCCACAGAGGCAGAGGTTTTGAACTTGCCCGTGCTCCAGCGATGACCCGGGAAGCAGCCAGCCCCGTCCGGGGCCTCCCTGCCAGCCCAGTCCTGTGTCACTGCCCCAGCTCCTCTGGCCGTTGGCTTGATTTTTCTCATGTCGCCTTCCCCCAGCCACCAAGCGCCTCTGAGGAGACACTGACATTTCCTTCTTTGTCCAGTTTGCCTAGGAATAGACAGCAAAAATGCGCTTATTGAAAATGTTCTTCCCCTGGTGTTGATTTGGAAAATACCTTGCTTTAAGCCAGGAGGTAGTCCACCATGAAATGATTTAGGGACTTCACTTCAAAGGTCATCAGTGAGGGTTGTGAGGCAGCTTGGGTATGTTCGGTAGCAAATGAAATTCCATACACCAGTACTGGAGCGGTACGTGGACACGGAGAATATAGAATGTGCACACAGCCGTCAGATTCTCACCTGAGGGCGCCAGGTCATAGCCCTGGAAACAGTGGTGTGCTGACAACAAAAATAACACCAGGGCAGGCCTTTGGCATAGGAGTTAAGATACCGCCCGGGAAGCCTGTATCCATTATCTGAGTGCCGGGATTGGAGTCCTGGCTCCACCCCGATTCCTCTTTGTCCATGTCTCCCTCTGTCTCTCTCTCTGTACCTTTCCAATAAATATAAATATATTTTGAAAAATAGCTATTCATAGCTTTCAGGTTTTTTAAAAGATCTGTTTTATTTATTTGAAAGATTTATAGAGAGAGGTAGAGCCAGAACGAGAGAAAGAAAAAGAGAGAGAGAGGTCTTCCATCTGCTGGTTCTCTCCCCAAATGGCTGCAACAGCCAGAGCTGAGTTGATCTGAAGCCAGGAGCCAGGAGCTTCTTCTGGGTCTCCCACGTGGGTGCAGGGGCCCAAGCACTTGGGCCATCTTCTACTGCTTTCCCAGGCCATAGCAGAGAGCTGGATTGGAAGTGGAACAGCCAGGACTCAAACGGGTGCCCATATGGGGCACTGCGCCACAGCGCTGGCCTCTAGCTTTCAGTTTTAAGATACCTGAAGAATTGCTTTTGATAAATAAAATTAAAGAAAAAGAAAATGAATTCTTCCTCCCACTGTTGTTTGTACTCCTATTTTGGACTGTGACTTAGAGAATCAGTAGGACTAAAACAACCTGCTCTGTGGACCAGGCTCAGTGGTATATCCTTTTTTTTTAGCTTAATGTGTACGGACTTCAGGTATTATATATATATATTCAGAGGTATATCTTTTTTTACAAAGGCCTTTCTTGAGGCATAATTTGTGGATTGTAAGCTATCTACTCTGAATTCAGTGACTTTGAAAGTGGATGTGCAGAGTTGTGTACCTGCTCCAAATCTCTCTGAGTGCCAGAAGTTGCCCTGTGCCCATTCGCAGCCAGTCTCTCTTGCCTTCAGTCCCGGGCAGCCATGAATCTCCCTGCTGTCTGTAGATTTGCCTTCTATGGACATGTCATATAAAGAGAATTATTGAACAGATAGTATTTTATGTCTGGCTTTTTTTTTTTTTTTTTGCTTAGCATAATGTTTTTTATATTTATCACTGTTGCAGTGTACATTGTAGCTCATTCCTTTATATTGCTGAATATTTAATTGAGTTAATATATTACATTTTGTTAATTCACTTTCCAGTTGATGGACATTTGGCTATTTTGACTTTGTGGCCATTATAAATAATCCTGCTCAGATCATTTGTGTGCAAGTCACTGTTTGGACAAGTGCTGTCATTCTCTTGGGTAGACACCTAGAATTAAACTTGCTGGGACATATGTTGGGTGCACATTTAACTTTTTTTTTTCTTGGAGTTAGAGGAGAGGTTTATTGTTGGGTGGAGGAAGCCTTATAGGTTGGGGGGAGAGGGTGAGAGAGTAAGAGAGAGAGAGGATGTGTTCTGGAATAGGTCCTGTTAAACCTTTGCCGGGGGCGGGCAGGGAAGTAGGAGCAGTGAATCTCATTAGGGTGGGGGTGGAGCTGACACTGGTGGTTGGGCCATGTGGCCACCTGGCTTTCAGCACTGGTCGGGGGGACCGCCTAGAGCCTAGCTTGGTTTCTGGAGTGTAGCTCGTGCTATAGATAAGACTGCGCCATTTTACTAACATCCCCCCCCTTTTTTTATATAGCAAAAGATGTATGAGATTACATCAGCCCCAAAAGTCCAGGAGGGGTGGAGGGGTGGAGGGATGATGATCCGTCTTTAGAGCTACTTCCTGCTGACGGGGACGACGACTGTTTAAGGGGTAGCGCTGTTTTCTGTAGTAGTCGCACCATTTGGGCAGTGCGGGGGTCCCAGCTGTTTCCAGTCCTCTCCTGTACTTGATATTGTCTGATACGGATTATATCGGTTCTAGTGAGTGTGTAGTGTTACCTCACTGTGCTTTTAGTGTTCATTTCCCTAATGACTTACGATGTTTAGTCTCATTTCACGTGCTTATTGGCTACTCATCCATCTCTGGTGAAATGTCTAATTTTTGCTTTTATTAAAAAAGATTTATTTATTTGAAAAACAGAACAGCAGAGAGAGGAAGAGAGAAAGAATGGGAGGTAGCTTGACAGATCTTCATTTGCTGGTTCACTTCCCGAATGGCCACAACAGGTCTGGGCCATGCTGAAGCCTGAGCCAGGAACTCCATCCCGATCTCCCATATGGGTGGCAGGAATCCAGCTTCCATGGGCCATCTGCTGCTGCCTTCCCAGGATTGTCAGCAGGAGGCTGGATGGGAAGCGGAGTATCTGGGACTTGAACGAATGCTCTGATATGGAGTGCTGGCCTTGCAAGTAGCAGTTTAACCCACTGTGCCACATCACCCCTCCCAATTTTTTGCCTATTTTTAAACTGAGTTCATTGTCTTACAATTGTTTTGAGAGTTCTTTATATTTCCTAGATGCATGTCCTTTGTCACATATGATTTAGAAATATTTTTCTCCCATCATCAGCTTGCATTTTCATTTTCTTTTTTTAAAAAATTGTTTTTTGACAGCAGAGTTAGACAGTGAGAGAGAGAGAGAATGGTCTTCCTTCTGTTGGTTCATCCCCCAAATGGCCACTACTGAGCTGAAGCCAGGAGCCAGGTGCTTCTCCTGGTCTCCCATGGGGTACAGAGCCCAAGCACTTGGGCCATCCTCCACTGCCTTCCCGGGCCACAGCAGAGAGCTGGACAGGAAGAGGAGCAACCGGGACAGAATCCAGCACCCCGACCGGGACTAGAACCCTGGGTGCCGGTGCCGCAGGCAGAGGATTAGCCTAGTGAGCCGCAGCGCCAGCCTTCATTTTCTTTTTCAAAAGTTTCATTTTTTTTTTTTATTTGAGAAGCAGAGGAACAGAGAAAGAGAGAGAGAGAAACCAAGAGAAAGAGAGAAGGAGAGAGAACTCTCGCCTGCTGATTAACTCCCCCACAGTGCGCACAGTGAATGGGACCAGGCCACAGCTGGGGAGGGGCGCTCAATCCAGGTCTCCCCCATTGGTGACAGGAACCCAGCTTCTTGAGCCGTCACCTGCTGCCTCCTGGAGTGTGCATTAGCCGGAAGCTGGAACTGCGGGCAGAGCCGGGACTCAAACCCAGGTCCTGCAGTCTGGTGCATGGGTGACTTCACCGTGAGGCCAAGCACCCTCTCCCCGCTTTCCATTTTCGTAGTGATGATTTTGGAAGAGCAAAAGGTTTTGATTGTGATGAAGCCCAGTTCTTCATTTGTTGCTTTGTGCTTAGCACCCAGATGTTCCTGTCTCTCTGGTTTATTCCTAGTTTAGATGTCCTGGCGTTCACTCTCACATTCTTCCTGGATCTGCGTTTATTTTTATCTAAGGCCAGGGATGAAGGCCAGCCTCACTGATACTGTGTGCTGGGCACCTCGCTGGGATTGTGTGTTTCTGTCTCTGACTTTTCAGGCTTTGGGTAAGTGGTTACCAAATCTTGAGATGGAAAGTGAAATTAGACCTGCGTTGGCAATGTGCAACAGAGGGTCTGGAAAAAGAAAAAAAATAAAAGAAAACAGCTACTCCACCAAGAACTGTTTTTATTTTTACAAAGTTAGTTGCTTATTGATAGCATCAAAAATAAATATCCCTTACATTGCTTTAAAGGTTTTTAAGAGTTTATTTACCTGTGTCATCTTATTTAGGCCTTGTTTTTTTAAACACTCTGTCTTTGAACATTTAAAAAAATGTTGATTTTTCTTTATTTTCATCCTACTTGAAAGGTAGAGCATCAGAGAGGGGGTGGGGAGAGAGAATCTTCCATCTGCAACAGCCAGGGGTGGGCCAGGCCAAAGCCAGGAGCTGGGAATGTCATTCAAGTCTCCCATGTGTGTGGCTGGGGCCTGAGCACTTGAGCCATCCTCGGCTGCCTCCCAGGTGCATCGCAGGAAGCTGGATCAAAAGTAGAGTGGTGGGGGCCCAGAACCAGCACTCTGATGTGGGGTGCAGGCATCCCCAGCTGTGCTGGCTTAACTCACCGTGCCCCAGTGCTGACCCCTTATGTAGTTCCTTTTGCAGGTGGGGAATAGAAACCTCAAAATAGAATTAAAGAGCACGTAACAGGCATGAGTATTTATATTGGAGACACAAGTATTTCTGAATCATTTTTTCCAGGGTTTACTGAGAATGTCCATCCTTCACTGTCAGCCAAGGTAATGCACCTCAGCCATAGGCCGAGTCGTAGAATGGCAGGGGCCCGGGTGGGAAGGGAGTGAGTCCTTGCGCCCCACAGAGGACTCCCCAGCAGGCTCTCCTTGGAGGGGAACCCCCTGTCTGGCTCCCAGGCTCTTCCACCAGAAGAGAGCTTCTAACTCCCAAGCCCGTGGGATTGATTCTTAGATCATGTTAAGGTTAGAGAATTATTTTATACCTGGAGCCTAACAGCCCCCTGTGTGACTTCACCCCGCTTTGTTTCACACGACAGTGTGTGCCATTCCTCGCTGGCAGCTCCCCAAGCCTGGCAGAGGACCAGGTGGGAGTTTGGGGCAGCAGTTAAGACACTGCTTCAGATCCTTGCGCCCCCTGTTGGCGTGCCTGGGTTTGAATCTCAGCTCTGCTTCTGATTCCAGCTTCCTGCTAATGTACACCCTGGCAGGCGGCAGGTGATGGCTCAAGTGCTTGGCTGAGTTTCGGGCTCCCAGCTGCAGCGTGGCCCAGCCCTAGCTATTGCAGGCTTTTGGGGACTGGACCAGCAGATGGAAGGTTGAGCTTTGTCTCTGTCTCTTTTCCCCTGCTTGCTTTTCAAATAAAATTAAAATGAATAAATATATATATTTTAACATAAGGCTTCCTTAAGCCTTCACTTTCACAAATACCTCTGGTCTATCAGTGTCATATATTTATTTTGGATTTCAGACCTACAGCCATTCTGGCCACTTCTTCCAAGGTATTCAATAGGTTTTCTGTGTCTTTTTAAAAAAAGATTTATTTGAAAGAGTTGGGGAGGAGCAGGAGAGGGAGATAGAGAAAGAGAGAGGTCTTCCATCCGCTGGTTTACTTCCCAAATGTCTGCAACAACTGGGACTGGGCCAGGCCAAAGCTAAGAGCTTCTTCTGGGTCTCCAACATGGGTGCAGGGACCCAAGCACTTGGACCATCCTAGGTGCCTTAGCAGGGAGTTGAATCAGAAGAGGAGCAGCTGAGACTCAAACCGGTGCCCATATGAGATGCTGGCACTCCGGGCTGGGGTGTTCACCTGCTGTGCCACAGCACATCCCCGTCTATGTCTCTGGTGCCCAGATCACACCCGGCTGTCAGACATGGGTTGGATGGGAGAGAGTGATGGGGCTGTCGGTCCCTGGGATGTGGGTGAGGACTGGCTGGGAGGAGGCAGTTCCTTCATAGCTGCGGTGCCTCCTAGCACTGGCGGAGCTTGTGGTCCATGGAGACCCAGTTTCTATTTCCTCCTGTGGAGTTTGGCCAAGCCCAGGCTCCTCCACCTTACCTCTTCTTATATAACTGCTGTTGTGAACATACGGTTAGTATTGTTATCTACACTAATAACACAAATGGCTAGCAGCTTTTGAGAACTCACTGAGTCTGTCTTGTTGATTTACTCCAGGGCTTGCCTTTTGGACTCCCTTTGAGTCTTGTCTCTGTACTGTTCTCAGTTCTTCCCTCTGCCTGCTGAGAGAGACGTTTGTGTATATAGTTTCTGCCTATCTGGATTTTCTCTGCACCCAGATATACTTTGATTTGAGTGAGTACATACTGCTGGCAGGTGTTTAGGAGGGACCCAGCGGGAGGGATTGAGGCTGCGTGGATTTCTGCATGTATGTCCATCAGCTCTCCCGTGCCCGCCTGGGCCTGGGCTAACGGGCTCATGATTGCACGTTTCTGCTTGTTGGGGGGCACTCTGGATCACAGCCGCGTGTGACTCACATGGTGATGATTGTGAAGTATTTAGGTGCATCTAGAAAAAAGTGACGAGAAGGATTTAAAACAAGCTAGGGAGGGGTGGTGCTATGGCACAGCGGGTTAAAGCCCCAGCCTACAGTACCAGCATCACATATGGGCGTTGGTTCAAGTCCCGGCTGCTCCACTTCCGATCCAGCTCTCTGCTGTGGCCTGGGAAAGCAGTAGAAGATGGCCCAAGTCCTTGGGTCCCTGCACTCACGTGGGAGACCCAGAAGAATCTCCTGGCTTCAGACCAGCTCAGCTCTGGTCACTGCTGTCATCTGGAGAGTGAACCAGCAGATGGAAGACCTCTTTCTCTGGCTCTTCCTCTCTCTCTCTAACTCTTTCAAATAAATAAAATAAATCTTAAAAAAAAAAAAAAGCTAAAAGGGGTAGTTGATTGTTCTCATTTTAAACTCTGTTCGTAACCAGCTCAGCCCTGAGAGTTCTTTCCCAGCCTGCTCCGTGCTCTGGTCTGCAGATTCCTTTCAGGTCTTTAGTGCCTCTCCCATATCTTGGACTGAGGGCACCTCGACTGCTGCTCCTCAGAAAGTGGATGCTCTTTTGAAAAATGCTGTGATTCGTGTTTTCCTTCCTGGGCAAGCAACCTGTCCCAACTCAAAGAAGAACACATTCACAGTAGGAAAAAAATACTTGCAAGTCATCATTCTGACAAAGAACTTGTTTCCAGATTATGCAAAGAACTGTAACAACTTAATAATAAAAATCAGCCCATGGAATAATGAGCAAAGGATCTGAATAGGCATCTCTCCTGAGAAAATATGTAGATGGACATTAAGCACATGAAACTCTGTTGAACATCATTACTCACTAGGGAAATGGAAATTAAACAGTAATGAGCTGTCACTTCACATGCATGTAAATGGCTTAAAAAAAAATAGACAAGAGCAAGTGCTGGCGCAGTTGTGGAGCGCTGGAAGAAGCCTTGTGCACTGCTGATGGGAAAGTGCAGCGGTGCAGCCGCTGTGGAAAAGTTTAGCACTGCCTCAAGGTGCTATGTGCAGACTTACTCTGAGCCAGCATCTACTCCTATATTAGACCCATGAGAAGTGGAAACAAGTCTCCACAAATATATGCACAGAAAGGTGTTTGTTATTGTTGAGTTGTAAGAGTATATCAGGGGTTTTTTTAGACTTATTTATTTATTTGAAACTCATAAATAGAAAGGGGGAGAGAGGGGGAGGGGGAGAGGGAGGGAGAGGGCACTCTCTTCCATCTGCTGGTTCACTCCACAAATGGCTGCAATGCCCAGAGCTGGGCTGGGCTGAAGTCAGGAGCCAGTAGCTTCCTCTGTGTCTCCCATGTGGGTGCAAGAGCCCATGCACTTGGGCTATCTTCCACTGATTTCCCAGGCATGTTAGCAGGGAGCTGGATCAGAACAGGAGCAGCCCGGACTTGAACTGGTACCCATTTGGGATGCTGGCACTATAGGTGGAGGCTGAACCTTCTGTGCTCAGTGCTGGCCCCATAAGAGTGTTTTTTTTTTTTTTAAACTAGTTTGGATATGAGTCCCCTATCAAATATATCATCTGCAAATGCTTCCTTTCATTTTGTGGATTGTCTTTTCACTTTGTTGATGATGTCTTTTGATGTAAAACTTTAAAAATGTATTTATTTGAGAGACAGGCAATAAGAGAAAACATCCCACCACTGGTTCCCTCCCCAAATCCTCACAACAGCAGGGACTGGGCTGGGAGTGGGGAACTGAATCCTGATCTCCAGTGTGGGTGGCAGGAATCCAATTACTTCAGCCATCTCCCCTTCCTCCCCGGGTCTACATTAGCAGGAAGCTGGAGTCAGGAGCCAGGGCCAGGACTTGAACCCAGGTACTCTGATGTGGGATGCTGGCACCCTAGCCACTAGGCTAAATGCCCACTCTGAAAAATGCTTTCAATTTTGGTGATGTCCAATTAATGTAATTTTTTCTATTGTCCCTTGTGCTTGTGATTGTATTTTTTTTTTAAAAAAGAATTTATTTATTTAGGAAGAGTTACAGAGATAGAGGCAGAGACAGAGAGTGAGGTCTTCCATCCACTATTTCACTCCTCAAATGGTCACTCCAGTTGGAGCCAAACTGATCTGAAGCCAGGAGCCAGGAGCTTCTTCTGGGTCTCCCACGTGGATGCAGGGGCCCAAGCATTTCAGCCATCCTCTGCTGTTTTCCCAGGTGCATTAGCAGGGAGCTGGATCAGAAGTGGAGCAGCCGGGTTTTGAACTGGTACCTATGTGTGATGCTGGCACCGCAGGAGGCATCTTTACCCACTTTGCCACAGCGTCAGCCCCTTTGGGTCTGTCTGTTTTTGCAGTGCTAAACTCACTAGCTCATTTTTTCTTCTGAGCTAGCCAATTGCTGTAGTATGCAGTGATGTGTAATAGAATAATTAATGTACTTTTGTATTGAAGAATAAGAAGTCCAGTAACTCTGATGTTCCTTGCTTATCTTTGCATCCGCACTCCCTGCTCTTAGTGTGATGTTATGTGTGGACAGAAGTAAACAAGTTCTGTAAAAAGGGCTGATGGAGGTCTGATTCAGGGCAGAATATGAGTGACCTGGGCCCAGGAGACACAGGCCCAGTGATTTGAGTGTCTTGGGAAGTGTTCTGCAGTGGTCCAGTTCTAGTTAGCAGTTACAGATTCCACAAAGGCAAGTTTCCATTTCTCCTCACCCAGTGAACAGACAGGGGCTTTGCCTCAGAAGGCCGACTGTAGGTGAGGTGCGGGGCAGGGGGGTGCGCTTTCTCTCAGGTTGGAAATTGCTTTCTTTAGAACATGATTGGTTACAAACATGGTCTCTGAAAGAGGCAGCTGGAAAGACTACTGATTAGTTATAAGAAGGACATTTCTCTGGGGCCGCCGCCTACAGTGCTGGCATCCCATATGGGCACCGGTTCAAGTCCTAACTGCTACACTTCTGATCCAGCTCTCTGCTATGGCCTGGAAAAGCAGTAGACGATGGCCCAAGTCCTTGGGCCCCTACACCCATGTGGGAGACCTTGAAGAAGCTCCTGGCTCCTGACCTCTGATCAGCACAGCTCCTGCCATTGTGGCCAACTGGGGAGTGAACCAGCAGATGGAAGACATCTCTCCCTCCCTCCCTCCCTCTCTCTCCCTCTCCCTCTCTCTCCCTCTCCTTTTTCTCTGTAACTCTGACTTTCAAATAAATAAATCTTAAAAAAGAAAAAGGACATTTCTCGAAGTAATGTCTCTATAGATACAGAACAAAGGATCGTAGAAGGTTGCTGCACTCGTCTGAGAGCCGCAGACCTTCTGTGCACATCCCCCAAGTCCAGCTGATCCAGAGGGTGACGTTAATGGTCTCTGCAGACCCTTGGACAAGTCTCAGCAGGTGTCTCTCTCGAATGTTCTTCAGGCTTTTTTAAGGGCAGTTTGTTCTCATAAGCATATGATAGGTGCTAAAAAATACTTGTTGAGTAAATCTAGAAAATGTGTTTCCTGGAATGTGTGTTTTTGTGAGGACCTAACACTGTCTCTTGCTTGTGCTCTGATGGTGGAGCTGAGTTCAGATCCTGGCTCCACTTAGTGCCCTTTCTTACACCCTTAACCTCCTTCAACCTCACCTTCAACCTCACCTGTAAGTGAAACAGTAATGTTTACCTTGGAGGATTGATGTAGTTTGCATAAAAATACCCTTTGCCCGCCTGGGAGCTCCACACAGTGTGGTCCCTGTTGATGTCAGTTAATGCTGTGTATCTCAGTTTCTCCCTGGATAAAACTAGAATGATTCCGTCTTTAGCTGTCTCAGCAGTGTACATAAAGACCAATCAGACAGTGGGCTCAGTTTTTTCCTACGTCATCTGGTAAGTGACATCGCTTTCACAATCTCTGGAGAGCTTTCCTCATTTCTTGTCCATCTTCCATTTCAACATTTCATGTTGAAAGAGCTTGGAGCATATAGGCCAGTAGGCACTAACCAGATATAGATATTTAAATTCAGTGAAGGGGGCCGGCGCCGCAGCTCACTAGGCTAATCCTCTTTGCTTAACTAGAAAGTCCTGGTTGGGGCGCCGGATTCTGTCCCGGTTGCTCCTCTTCCAGGCCAGCTCCCTGCTGTGGCCAGGGAGTGTAGTGGAGGATGGCCCATGTGCTTGGGCCCTGCACCCCATGGGAGACCAGCAGAAGCACCTGGCTTCTGGCTTCGGATCAGCGCGGTGCGCCAGCCTCAGCGCGCCGGCCACGGCGGCCATTGGAGGGTGAGCCAATGGCAAAAGGAAGACCTTTTTCTCTCTCTCTCTCTCTCTCACTGTCCATTCTGCCTGTCAAAAAAAAAAAAAAAAAAAAAATTCAGTGAAGGGGCCGGTGCTGTGGCGTAGCAGGTAAAGCCACCGCCTGTAGTGCCAGCTTTCCTTGGGGGCACCGGTTCTAGTCCCAGCTACTCCACTTCCAATCCAGCTCTCTGCTGTGGCCTGGGAAAGCAGTGGAAGATGGTCCCAGTAGGGGACCTTTTGTGCAATTATGGTGTGGTGAATATCACATGACCTGAATGGAAAGCAAGATCCTTCCCCAAATTCCTGCTTTTCTGTGAGGTCAAGTGCTAGGGAAAAAAAAAAAAAAAAAAAAGGAAACGTATGTCATAGCCAAGGAGGATGCTGGAAAAAAAAATTTCTGGTTATAAAACTAAGGAATGTTCTAGAGACCGCAGTCTTTAGAGGTGGACGAAGAAGGACCGCGTCTGTCCCCACTAGCCGTTCCTCTCTGCTTGTGACGCCACTGAAGTGGCAGCAGGGTGACACTTGAACTTGGTGACTTTGTACTTTTTTCTGTGCCTTAAGAAAGCAAAAACAGTTACATGTCTTTCTTTATGGTGCTCCACATCACCTTCTTTCTTTTTGTTATCGTCCTAATCTGAAATTGCTTCCCATGAGCCATCCCTGTGAATTTACTGGTGTGTTCCTGGGGTGTGGGACACATCTCCAGTGGCTCCTGAGGGTACGTTCTTTGTACGCCTCTTCCTAAATATATGTTGAATCAGCAGCCCTGCGGGGCCAGGTGACAGAGTGCCCAGCTGTTCCTACACCAGGAGGGGCTGGTTAATTTAGACTGAGTCGGGCTTTCCAAAACCTGGGTTCTGGCAGAGGCTCTAGGGAAAGGGGGTTCCGTGGCCAGGTTTCAAAGGGTGCATTGAGCACAATGAGCCTGGGAATGAGCACTGTGGCTTCCCTCCCCGGGGTTGGGGGGAGTGGGGAAGACACTGACCGTCTAGGACCAGGTGGCCCGCGGGACCCTGGTTGGGAATTGCTGCGCTGGGGAGAGAAGAACACCCCCCGGCAGCAGAATGTGACTGCAGCAACTTGGTGAAGACTTCTGCTTTTCAGTTTTCTCAGTTTTTGTTTCTCGGTGATTATTTTTAACCCAAGCGGCAGAAGCTCCTGGGCACTCGGATCTGACGAGATCCCAGTCAGATCCCAGTGCCCCAAACCCTGCAGGATTAGGCTCCGCATCTGGCCTCGGAGAAGGTAAAACCCTCGCCTTTTGCTTTGTACATTTAGGGTCTGCCAAATACAGGCTTCTCCCTCAAAGGGCACCCACATTCTGAAAAATAAACCATGCATGGGCAAGTCTTGCTTGTTGAGATTCCATTAATGGTCTTTCGAAAGCATCTGAAGCTCCGAGGGGCAGCTGTCATTGTCAAGGGGACAGATTATGTATGCGTCTTGCTTCTGTTGGTGCTTTTCCAGGCAGATGCAGTAAATGAACTTGTACTTAACTGGATCTAATCGGGTGTTAGCCAGGACACTGCCTGGTAATGGCAGCAGCATTTCTTGGTGCCAGGCACTGTTCAGAGTCCATGTGCTACCTCACTTGATTCTCAGAAGGACACAGTGAGCCAACTGTTATTTTTACTTCCTCTTCGTAAATGAGAAAATACAATCGGCGTTCTGTAATAGTCGAGGGCTGGAATCAGTTATTGCATCTGTGTTCAGACAGTGGGTAACAAGGCAGGTTCTATGTGATTTCTTTAATTTTGCGATGGTGCTGACTTTCAGACAAACAGGTGATTGCCTTTTCAACGGATTTGGTCTCCTCAAGCTGCCATAGGTTTTGAAACTTCTAATTTAGAATTTTTAGATGTCAGTAGATGCTATGAAGATGATATTTATTAATATATGTGTGCATTCAGTAACCGTTTTGGAGACCAGCTTCTGTTTTCGATGCTAGGGACTGCGAAGGTGACTGAGCCATGGTGTCCTGTCCTCGCTGGCATGCCGGGATGGGGAAGAGCTAGAACCTTCCCAGCAGTTACCAGGTCTTAAGCCATCGTGGGCAAAGTGGTTTCTTGCTTCTTATTTTAAAAAGTCAAAGGGAAGAAGTCTGTGGGCTGCAGTGAGACTGGAAGCCAGGCAGAAGCCACTCCCCCAGATGACTTTTGAGCTGTCCCCTAGGCCTGGTTGATGTCACCCAAAGCGCTCAGCTGTGGGCCATTGCCCTCCTGCGGCTCCTGAATGCGGACTGCTCCTTTGCTCGCTGTTGGGAGGAGGGCTTATCAGGGAGAGAGATCAGAGATCAGGCACTGTGTGAGAGTGCAGGTCCCTCTCAGGAGCTGTGTAGATGCCCAGGTCAGATGCAGCGGAGGGAAACAGGAGGGCAGACAGAGTTCTCTTGGGATGCAGTGTGTTTGGTCATGATGGGCCTCCTTTGACACTGAGGTTTAGTTTAATTTTTTTATTTATTTATTTATTTATTTATTTATTTTTTTTTTGACAGGCAGAGTGGACAGTGAGAGAGAGAGACAGAGAGAAAGGTCTTCCTTTGCCGTTGGTTCACCCTCCAATGGCCGCCGCTGCAGCCGGCGCACCGCGCTGATCCTGGCAGGAGCCAGGAGCCAGGTGCTTTTCCTGGTCTCCCATGGGGTGCAGGGCCCAAGCACCTGGGCCATCCTCCACTGCACTCCCTGGCCATAGCAGAGAGCTGGCCTGGAAGAGGGGCAACCGGGACAGAATCCGGCGCCCCAACCGGGACTAGAACCCGGTGTGCCGGCGCCGCAAGGTGGAGGATTAGCCTATTGAGCCACGGCGCCGGCTCTAGTTTAATTTTTTTTAAAGTTTTATTTATTTGAGAGGTAGAGAGAGAGAGAGAGGTCTTCCACCCACTGGTTCACTCCCCAAATGGCCACAACGGCCAGATCTGGGCCGATCCAAAGCCAGGAGACAGGAACTTCTTCTGGGTACAAGGGGCACAAGGACTTGGGCCATCTTCCACTGCTTTCCCAGGCCATAGCAGAGAGCTGGATCGGAAGAGAAGCAGCCGGGACTTAAACCGGCGCCCGTATGGGATGCTCCCGCCACAATGGCAGCTTTACCCGCTACACCACAGCACCAGCCCTGGGGTTGTTTCTGATGTGTGGTGAGCAGCTGACCAGTGGCCTGCAGGCCTGTGCTTGGCCCTGGACAGGAAGCTCCTGCTGCCTTGGGTGAATCATTTTTAAAGGAGAACAAACAGGAAAGGCGTGGAAGACAGTCTATCTGGGAGATTTTAAATGGTGGGCAAGGCTCTAAGGCCTTGGAGAAGTTGCATCTAGCAGGCAGCCCAGGCCCTTCCTGTACCCTGCGGGTGCTCTGCCTGCTCTCCCCATAAAGTCAGCGTTGCTGCTTGGTTCGCTCTCAGGATTTCATTTCCATTGGTCTGATATTCCAACTACTGATATGCTCTAGATAAACTAATGAGGTTAAAGGAACGTTGAAAGGTTTGGGGTTTTTGAAAATACGAATGAGTGCTTCGTATGTGCCAGGTGGTGTACTCCGCGGTTCACAGCCCTGTGAAGTGTGCACTGCTGTCCCCGTTAAACAGATGAGGAAGCTGATGCCTGGAGTCATTGGCTGGATGACCTGAGCAGACTCCGAAAGGCGGTAGTTGGGCTTTTGCCTTGGGCAAGGATTTAGTTAAATCGCCCTGGGAAGATGGAGATCTTTTCCAAATCTCATGGTAGGAGCACAGCTTGAGTTAAGCAGAGAGACATAGCTATCCTCTCTCTCGTGTTGTAGCTTAAGTGGTTATTTGTCTCTGGATGTGACCAAAAGACTAGGCCATTTCTGACTCACACTCAGATCTGCGTGAGAAGCAACGTAGGGGCCGAAGGAGTGTGTAAAGTAGAAGAGAGAGACAGAGAGGAGACAGAAACCAGGAACCCACAGTCAGAACAGGTTTATTCAGAGACGAACTGAGAGGGGTCGCTGCCTGGCAGTGGGCAGAGCTCTCCTGCGGGCTGGGGCTTATCTAGCATGAGACTGGGGAGGGCTTGCACCAAGACTGGGCTCCTGGTAGTTGGGAGGGTGAGGGAGGGATTGGGCTAAGGTGGAGCTGTTGAGATGGTGATGTGGCTTAGCAGGGCTCTGGCTAATGGTCAGGACAAGGTCCAGCTGTTTGAGGAAGAATGCAGGGGGTTTGGGTCTGCTGTCAGTCACCTAGGCGAGGGACTGAAACAGATCTAAGGCTTTTGTCCTTGCTCCAACAGAATGAACTTGCGTGATTTTTGCTACTCTTTCAGGAAACTCAACATGAATAAAATGTGGCTCAGGGGTATAGTGCCAGGCAGAGGGTGCCAGAGTGACCGAAGGCAAGAACGGTGACCCTGCTCCCACCCCAGTGCCCTCCCTGCCCCAACGAGCCACCACCTTGCCACTGTGACCCCAGAGTCTTGTGTGTTTTGAATGTTTCTGTACCCCCGGTGCTTGGCATGTAAAAGGTCCTGGTGTTTGTTGAACAAACGAGTACACGAGTGCATAAATCTCTTACGGCTGAGCATTTCGGCTCCGAGTAGCAGCATGGAAGCTTATATCCTGCGTCAGCGCCAGTGACAGAGGCAGACTCTGCAGCTGTTGAGAAGAAAACTTTCAGAACCAACTGCATGATTACTCCGATGGAAGACTTTTTGTTAAAAGCACCAAAATAGTGATTAGACTTTATGTTTGCCCTAGATCCTGGGTAGACATGGTCTTCCTCTAATGAGAAATGGGTTTTTTGATGAGTTTGTGAAGTTAAATAAATAATTTTCAATCTCTATTACTACAGCTGTCGACCTTGGGGCCTCTCTCAGGGTGTGTTTAGATGATTGTACGATTACAGGGAAAGGTCACATTTGTTAGGCTGTACTTAGGTGCCAAGACTGCTCTGAGCGCTTTATGTGTGTTAGCAGTTACTCCTCACACCCACCTGTGGAGTAGGCACTTCTCTATCCCCATTTTCTAAGAGAAGTGAGGTGTTGAGAGATGGCCCAAAGGTCCACAGCTAGGAAGTGACAGAGCTGAGTTCAGAGTGGCGAAGGCCAGTCCAGAGTCTGTTTCTTCATGCTCGTATTCTAGTTTCTTTGTTATCCAGAGGACTCTGCAGGATCTTGTTAAGCAAAGGAGAGCTTACCTCTTCGAAGGAATAAAGAGAAAATGCTTCACTGCCATTCTTCGTTCAATCGCCTTCATGCTCCAGCTCTTTTAGAAAATGTCTAGGCCTTTAAACATTTTGTTTTTCAACTCAGCCTGGATAAAGCTGCTATGATTTGAGATGATTGCAATCTTTTTTCTAGTTTTTTTTCACAATGACATCGATTTGCTTGTACAATTTGTTTTAAATTAGCATTTCAGGGGCCAGTGTTGTGGTGCAGCAGGTTAAGCCGCCACTGGCCTACCACGCTGGAGTGCACATTGGAGTTCCGGATCCTCCACTTGCAGTTTTGCTTGGTAAGACAGCAGAGGATGACCCGAGTGCTTGGGCCCCTGCCAGCCGTGCAGGAGAAGGGGATGGAGTTTGTGGCGCCTGGTTTCAGCCTGGGCTAGGTCTGGCTGTTGTGGCCATTTGGGGAGTGAACCAGCAGATGGACAATTTCTTTTCTGTCTCTCCCTCTCTTTCTGTCATTCTGTCTTTCAAATAAATGTATAAATAATCTTAAAAAATAAAATAAACATTTCAAATTGAAAGAAAACTTACAACAACTTAGTTCGATTAGCACTGCTTTAGTTTCAGTAGTGTATACTCTGCTCCTATGTATTTCTTTCTATTGTTATTGTCACGGATTAATTCCTTATATATTTCATGTCCATTAATAAAGACATGTTTTATGCATTTGCCTTGTAACTCATTTTGGGGAAAAAAGGAATTATAAACAGAAATCACAATTATATTTACCTGTGTAGTTCCCTTTACCAATGTCCGTTATTTCTTCTTAGGGCTTTGAGTTGCCATTCAGTGTCCTTTCAGTCTAGCTGAAGGACTCCCTTTATCATTTACTGTAAGGCAGGTCTGCCGGTTAATGAGTTTGGTTTGTTTGTATAGAAATGTCTTAATTTTTCCTTTTTTTTTTTTACAGAAGATTTGTTTATTTGATTTTTTTAGAAGATTTATTTATTTTATTCGAAAGTCAGAGTTATACAGAGAAAGAAGGAGAGGCAGAGAGAGAGGTCTTCCATCCTCTGGTTCATTACCCAATTGGCTGCAATGGCTGGAGCCACGCTGATCTGAAGCCAAGAGCCAGGAGCTTCTTCCGGGTCTCCCACACCGGTGCAGGGGCCCAAGGACTTGGGCCATCTTCTGCTGCTTTCCCAGGCCATAGCAGAGAGCTGGATCAGAAGTGGAGCAGCCGGGACTCGAACCAGTGCCCATATGAGATGCCAGCACTGCAGGTGGAGGCTTTACCTGCTACACCACAGATCTGGCCCTGATTTATTTATTTGAAAGACACAGGAACCCAAGTACTTGAGTTGTCATCTTCTGTCTCAGAGGCACATTAACAGGAAGCTGGAGCAGAATTGGGAGGGGCACTTGTCCCAGACACTCCAGTATGGGATGTGGGTGTCCCAGGTGGTGGCTGAACCCATTGTCTCATCCATCTTCATTTTTGAAAGATAGTTTTGTCAAATCTTGGTAGGTTTTTCTTTGAGTACTTTATCTGCGTTACCACCGTCTTCTGCCCCTCATAGTTTCTCTTTAGAAATTGGCTATTAATCTTATTGAGGATTCCTTGTACATAGCAGAGTTGGATTGGAAGAGGAGCAGCTGACACTTGAATGGGTACCCTAATGGGGTTCCAGTGTTGCAGTCAGTGGCTTTACCCACTATCCCACAGTGCTGGCCCCTTTACTTTAGATCTTAACCTCTCAGCATGTGATTTTTTCTTTTCTTATTAAGTTAAGCAGTTTCATCTTTTCATTCAAAGGAAGCATTTTATGGCTTCTGTTTGGCACATGTGAATCCCAACATCTCTATTCTTATATTTTGGGTCCCTGATAAAGTAAAATAAGGGTTACTTGAATACAAGAACTGGATACCATGACAGTCAGTCTGATAATGGAGATGGCTGTAAGTTACTAATGGGTGGGTAGCGTATATGGTATAGATATTCTGGACAAAGGAATGAACCACATCTCCAGTGCACAGAGCAGAGCAGGATGGTGTAGAATTTCATCCTGCTCCTCACAATGGTGCATAATTGAAAACTTACACGTTATTTACTTCAAAATTTTCCACTTAATATTTTTGAATTGTAGCTGACCATGCAGAAAGTACGGTACTGTTTTATTTTCCATCTTTGACAGTAATGCCACCAGGTAGGCATCCTCACTAGTGATTTCTGATGAATTCCTTTTTTCTTTTGAATAATCAGATTTTCTGGTTTCTTCGTATGCTTTGTCATTTTTTATTGAAAATGGACATTCTGGGGGCTGGCGCTGTGGTGCAGCAGGTTAAAGCCCTGCTGTGCAGTGCCAGCATCCCATATGGATGCCAGTTCAAGTCCCGGCTGCTCCACTTCCAATCCAGCTCTCTGCTATGGCCTGGAAAAGCAGTGGAAGATGGCTCAACTACTTGGGCCCTGCACCCACGTGGGAGACCCAGAAAAAGCTCCTGGCTCCTGGCTTCAGATTGGTGCAACTCTGGCCATTGCAGCCATTTGGGGAGTGAACCAGCGGATGGAAGACCTCTCTCTTTCTTTCTCTCTGTCTGTGTCTCTTTCTGTCTCTATGCCTCTGCCTCACTGGAACTCTGCCTTTCACCTTTCAAATAAATAAATAAATCTTTTTTTTTAAATGGACATTCTGAATATTATGACATGAAACCTTTGGAAATCTCATTTTTTTCTTTACTCAGGGGTTGCTGACGTTTCCTTTTTGAGAGTTGGTGCTGTTCATGTGTGACTTTCCCACGCTGTTTTTGCAAATACGCGTTTCTTGTTTTGTGTGGTCACTGAAGTTTCTATTCTGTTGTCTCTGTGGTCAGCCAGTGAGCCAACAAAGATTTCCTAAAGTGTCTGGCTTCCGAAAAGGAAGAAAAGGGTGAAATAATCTCTTAAAATTTTCTAGTGGGTGCTGTTTGGGAGGCTGCTACTGCAAAGAGGGCCGAATCCAAAGTGCACATCTGTGTCGGTCCCTTAGCCACTCAGGACAACCAAAGTGCACATCTGTGTCGGTCCCTTAGCCACTACAGGGCAACCAAACTGTGCATCTGTGTCAGTCCCTTAGCCACTACAGGGCAACCAAACTGTGCATCTGTGTCAGTCCCTTAGCCACTGCAGGGCAAGCAAAGTGCTCATCTGTGTCAGTCCCTTAACCACTCAGGGCAACCAAAGTATGCATCTGTGTTGGTCCCTTAGCCATTGGAGGGCAACCAAAGAGCACATCTGTGTTGGTCCCTTAGCCACTCAGGGCAACCAAAGTATGCATCTGTGTCAGTCCCTTAGCCACTCAGGGCAACCAAAGTGCGCATCTGTGTTGGTCCCTTAGCCATTGTAGGGCAAGCAAAGTGAGCATCTGTGTTGGTCCCTTAGCCACTGCAGGCAAGCAAAGTGCGAATCTGTGTCAGTCCCTTAGCCACTCAGGGCAACCAAAGTGCGTAACATCAACGTTTTGTGTATCAAGGACCCCACTGCCCACCTGGTACCAGCAGGCCACTCCTGGAGCATAGGCTGCTACCCTCACAGCTGTGGTGGAGCTGAGGAGCAGGAGATGGTGCTGGTCCTTCCATGCTGAGCAGTTGGGAAAGAGCCACAGCCCCTCCCTTTGCCAAGCACCCCTCTGGTTGTTCTAAGTGCTTGGCTGAGTTCCAGAGTTCCTGCGGAGTTGATTCTAACTGCTTCTTCCAGCTCAAGGGTTGCTTTAGTGGAGGGATGATCCTAGAGCTTCCTGCTGTGGGATCTTCGATGTCGTTGTTCCTGAAAGCCTGGCTTTTATTTATTTCCATTTCCCCCACTAGCTTTATTGGGGTGTGACAAAAATTGTGTGTATTTAAAGTGTACAACATGTCTTGATATACATGTACATTATAAAATGTTGACCATAATCAGGCTAATAACTTCACATGGCTTCACATAGTTACACTGTGTGTGTGTGTGGGGGGGGGAGTGACAGTCCTCAAGATGGACCTACTGTTGGCTAATTTCAAGTATACGTGATACATTCTTACAGAGTCACCAAGCTGTAGGTTCCTTCTCCAGAACTTATTCTTGCAGTAACTGACAGTTTATGTCCTTTGAGTGCGTCTCCCCAGTTGCCCCCGCCCTTTGTTCCTGGCGTCTGGTGTTTTCTTTTCTGTTTCTGTGAGTTTAGATTTCTTAGATTCCACATCTCAGTGAGGTCTTGCAGTCTCCTGTTCCTGCTCCTGGCTTATGTTACCAGGCACAGTGGCCTCCCATTCATCTCTGGTGGCAGGGTTTCCTTCTTTTGAAAGGCCAGGTTCTGTTCCATGGTGCCCATGGCCACATTTTCTTTATTCATTCCTTTGGTGATGGATACTTAGTTTGCATCCCTGTCTTGGCTGTTGCGAAGAACACTGCAGTGAACGTAGGAATACAGGTGTCTCACTGAGAAATGATGTTGTTTCCTTTGGATACACACTCAGAAGTGACATTTCTGGAGCACATAGTGGGTTCTGTTTTAATTTTTTGAGGACTCTCCATTACTGTTTTCTCTATTGGCTGTTCCAGTTTACAATCCGACAATATAGGAGCCCTTCCCTTTTCTCCACATCCTCACTAAGGTTTGGCTTTCTGAAAATACCACCCTAGCAGGTGTGAGGTGAGGTCTCGCTGGGATTTTGGTGTCTATTTTCCTGATGATTAGTGATATCGAGCACCTTTCAGTATACCTGTTGGCCATTTGTATATCTTCTTTGGAAAAATGTCCAGGAAGAGCCTTTGTCTGATTTTTAATCGGGGTTTTTGTTTCTGTTGGCGCCTTGCTATTTAGTTTATTTTGGAAAATAACCCTTTACCAGATAGGTGGTTTTCAGATATTTTCTCCCATCCCATTGGTTGCTTTTTCATTTTGATGATTGTTTCCTTTGTGGTGTAGAAAGTTTTTAGTTTAATGTAACTGAGTTTGTTTTTGCTTTTGTTGCTTGTGCTGTTGATGTCATTTTTAAAAAAGATTTATTTATATGAGAGGTAGAGTTATAGAGAGAAGGACAGACAGAGAGAAATGTCTTCCATCTGCTGGTTCACTCCCCAAATGGCTGCAAGAGTCAGAGCTAAGCCAATCCAAAGCTAGGAGCCAGGAGCTTCTTCTGGGTCTCCCTTGTGGGTGCAGGGGCTCAAGCACTTGCGCCTTCTTTCATTGCTTTCCAGGCCATCAGCAGAGAGCTGGGTCAGATGAAGAGCAGCCAAGACACGAATTGACACGCATATGGGATGCTGGCACTGCAGGCAGTTGCTTAGCCTACTATGTCACAGCACCGCCCCTGATGTCATGTTTTAAAAATCATCAAAACTAGGCCGGTGCCGCGGCTCACTTGGCTAATCCTCTGCCTGTGGCGCCGGCACCCCGGGTTCTAGTCCCGGAAGGGGCGCTAGTTCTGTCCCGGTTGCTCCTCTTCCAGTCCAGCTCTCTGCTGTGGCCCAGGAGTGCAGTGGAGGATGGCCCAGGTGCTTGGGCCCTGTGCCCGCATGGGAGACCAGGAAAAGTACCTGGCTCCTGGCTTCGGATTGGCACAGCGCACCGGCCATTTGGGGGATGAACCAACAGAAGGAAGACCTTTGTCTCTCTCTCTCTCTCACTGTCTAACTCTGCCTGTCCAAAAAAAAAAAAAAAAAAAAAAAAAAATCATCAAAACTAAACCTATAGAATGTTCCTCCTATGTTTTCTTCTAGTAGTTTGATAGTTTTAGGTCTTAGATTTAAGTCTTTAATTTATTTTGAATTGATTCTTGAATATGGTATAAGATGAAGCCCAAATTTTACTTTTTTGCATGTGGATATCTAATTTTCTCAATATCATTTTTTAAAAAAAGATTATTTACTTGAAAGCCAGGGTGACAGAGAAAGAGAAACAGAGTGGGAGGGAGAAGGAAAGATGGAGGGATTGAGAGGGAGAGAGAGACTGAGAGAGTTACTGAGATTCTGTCCCTAAATGGCAGAAGCAGCTGGGACTGCGCCAAGCTGGAGCCAGGAGCTCCATCCAAGTCTCTCACGTGGGTGACAGGGACCCAAGCAGGGGCCCAAGCACTTGAACCATCATCCGCTGCCTTCCCAGGCACATTAGCAAGGAGCTGTATTAGAAGCAGAGTGGCTGGAACTCAAACTGGTACTCTGATGCAGGGTGCTGGCATCACAGCTGGCAGCTTAACCCGCTGTGCCAAAAATGCCAGCCCCCCCCCATCCATTAAAGAGACTGTCCTTTCCCCATTGTGAAGGTACCTTTGTTGGAGATTATTTGATCGTATATGTGTGAACTTATTTATAGGCTCTCTATTTTGTCCCATTGGTCTGTGTGTCTGTCTTTATGTCACACTATTTTAATTACTGTAGGTTTGTAGTATAATTTGAAACAGGAAGTGTGGTGCTTGAGTTTTATTCTTATTGCTCATGATTGCTTTAGATACTTAGTGTCTGGTGATTCCATATGAATATTAGGATTTGTTTCTTTTTTGGGTGAAGAATGCCGTTTGAATTATGATAGGGATTGTATTGAATGTATAGATCACTTTGAATGATATAGATATTTTGATAATATTGTGCTGATCCATGAACATGGGCTATCTTTCCATTTATGTGTGTCTTTTAAACTTTATTTCATCAGCGTTTGCTGTTGTCAGTGTACAGATCTGAAAGCATTCTTTTTAAGGGGGAGGACTTGGTTTTGGGGATAGAAGGGGGCACCCTTGAGGGAGAAGCACCAGCTAGAAGTTCCCTTCCTTCTATGTCTGGTCACTGGTTGGAGGGGGTAAGAGGCATGTAAAATGGGAAGCTTGCAGTCTCGTAGAAGTGCTAGAGGGTGTGCAGCAGCAGCGAGAGCAGGAATGCCCAGCGGACAGAGAAGGCGCTTCAGAGCTGGTGTAGACATTTTAGGGGTAAGGAAGCACTTCATTTTACCAGACCTAGCAAGTCGTAGCAAACAGTCAGGGTCCTGGTGAGGGGAGCGAATGCAGACACCCCTTCTGCCAGCTCTCCTTGGAGACACGTTTCCTTGCTGTCTGCATGCCCGTGCCGCCTGTTCCCACCCCAGGGAGTCTGCCAACCTCACCCTCACTGGAACCTCTGGTCCACTCAGTGTCAGATCTCACAGCTTTCCCTGGGCACCTACTTTCTGCACCTTCTTGCCCTGCTTGATTTTTTTTTTTTTTTTTTTTTGGACAGGCAGAGTTAGGCAGAGAGAGAGAGAGAGAGAGAGAGAGAGAGAAAGGTCTTCCTTCCGTTGGTTCCCCTCTGAAATGGCTGCTATGGCCGGCGTGCTGTGCCAATCTGAAGCCAGGAGCCAGGTGCTTCCTCCTGGTCTCCCATGCGGGTTCAGAGCCCAAGCACTTGGGCCATCCTCCACTGCACTCACTGGCCACAGCAGAGAGCTGGACTGGAAGAGGAGCAACCGAGACAGAATCAGGCACCCTGACCGGGACTAGAACCCGGGGTGCCGGTGCCACAGGCAGAGGATTAGCCAAGTGAGCCTAGGCGCTGGCCCGTGCTTGATTTTTATGCATAGCTGTGGCACTCCTTGGCACTGTGTGTGGCAAGCAGTATTCCTTTACTACATGTATTCATTCATTCAGCTGGGATTGATGGAACACCATGTGTCAGGCTCTGCTCTCAGCTCTGGAGACAAGGAGCAGACGATGTTATGACAAAGCCCTAGCAGACCAGTAAACCAGCCTTGGAAAGTTATGGGTCTCGAAGTGTGCTGTTTCCTGCAGGAAGAAACAGCAATTGCAAAGGCCCTGAGACAGGAGCTGTAGTGACAGCCTGGCTCGCTGCATTGTGATTATTTGTTTTCCTCCATGGGGTATTCAAAAAGTTAACTGGGCGTGGGAGGGACAGTGTGGGCAAACATTTGGCTCAGTGGTTAAGATGCCACTTGCCATGGCCGCCGCATCCCAACTCAGAGTGCCTGGGTGTGAGTCCTGGCTTGGCTTCTGATTCTGACTTTTCTCTTGAGCAGTGATGGTCCCTGCCACCCATGTGGGAGACCTGGGTGGAGTTTCCAGCTCCTGGGTTTGGCCTGGCCTAGCCCTGGTTCTTGTGGGTATTTGGAGAGTGAACCAGTAGACAGAAGATATCTATGCCTCTGTCTTTCTGTTTCTCTGCCTTTCAAATAAAAAAGTGAAAATGTGAAAAATAAAAGTTCATGGAAAGTGCACATTATAAAACAAACTGTGCATGGATTTCAAATTGCTTTTGCTTTAAAATAAGCTCATCTTTTGACTTCATTTTCCATGAACTTTTTTGAAGACCCCCTGCGTATGACATGAAACAGAGGGAGGTAAAGAACTGGAAGACAAGATAAGAGGAAGATCTTACACAGAACAGGGTGAGCCTGAAAGGATTACCTATGCATTCAGAACCGTGTCCGTCCTATTCCCTTTCCATTTTATTTTATTTAAGATTTATTTGTTTATTTGAAAGTCAGTTACCGAGAGAGAGAAGGGGAGAGGGAGAGATCTTCCATTAGGTGGTTCACTCCCCAAATGGTCACAACAGCCGGGGCTGGGCCAGGCTAACGCCAGGAGCCAAGAGCTCTATGTGAGTCTTCCCCATGGGTGGCAGGGGCCCAGATACTTGGGCTGTCTTCTGCTGCTTTTCTCAGGCCATTAGGAGGGAGCCAGATTGGAAGTGGAGCAGCTGGAACCTGAACCAGTGGCCATGCTTGATGCTGACATCATCGGCAGTGGCCTTACCCATTATACCACAACACCAGCGCCTGTCCCCTTTACGGTCATGAGACAGATAATGAGAGAGCTGTAGGTTCCACACTTGCCAATCTATTCTTTGGGAACAATAATGGTAACAAGCGATACCTACATGGAAAGCACTTGTCATGCACCAGGGACTGTTCCGAGGGCTTATTTCATCGTCACACGCTCGTTACTTCTTGTTCTGGTTGAGGAAACCAGAGGGACAAATCCAAGGGCCCACAGTGGGCAGGGGGCAGAGTCGGGATTGGAGCCCAGGCTTGTGACCCCCAAGGCGCAGGCTCCCCGGCGTGCACTTTCTGATGGGCAGGTGTTGTTCTCTGGAGGGTCGCTCCCCTCCCCCAACCCTAGATGATTCTGGAAGAGTGAATTCTGTCCCCTACCCTATGTCCCTATGTCAGCCACAAGGGTAGACATGTGGGACCCAAAATGGCCAGGATGGGCTCACCTCTGAGGCTTTCTTCCTGCTAATGCTGTCGACATGAGTTACTTTCTCCCTTGTTATTTAAGGCATTCGCTCTGGCACTTGCAGCAGCAGAATCCCAATCAATGTATTTAGCTGGGCGTTTAACAGCTTTGAGGGGAGCTGGAGAAAAACAAGCTGCACTGGAAACGGTCAGACAGGAGGACAGCTGAATCCTGTATGCATGGGCCGGCGTCTGAGCAGCCCTCCTGGGTCAGGCGTAGACAGCAACTGGCCCAGTCCCTAGCAGCTCACAGTCTAAGGCGAGAGGACCCACACAAAGGGGCTTCCGAAAGGCATTGGAAAAATGGACTCAAAAGACTGTGTGGGTGCTGGGGCTGTGGCATAGCAGGTAAAGCTGCCACCTGCAGCACCAGCATCCTGTATGGGCACCGGTTCCAGTCCTGGCTGTTCCCCTTCCGATCCAGCTCCCTGCTAATGCGCCGGGAAAGCAGCAGAAGATGGCCCAAGTGCTTGGGCTCCTACCACCCATGTGGGAGACCCAGAAGAAGCTCCTGGCTCCTGGCTTTAGCTTGGCCCAGCCCAGGCTGTTGTGGCCATTTGGGGAGTGAACCAGCAGTTGGAAGATTCTCATAT
The DNA here is from genome assembly GCF_964237555.1 of Oryctolagus cuniculus. Classification (NCBI taxonomy): domain Eukaryota; kingdom Metazoa; phylum Chordata; class Mammalia; order Lagomorpha; family Leporidae; genus Oryctolagus; species Oryctolagus cuniculus. The sequence continues at coordinate 97,785,055 of NC_091442.1, read as the reverse complement.
TCTCTATCTATCTCTCTATCTCTCCCCATCCCTCCCACTCGTTCTGTAATTTAGCCTTTCAAATAAATAAATAAATCTTTTTTTTTTTTTTTTTTGGACAGGCAGAGTGGACAGTGAGAGAGAGAGACAGAGGGAAAGGTCTTCCTTTGCCGTTGGTTCACCCTCCAATGGCTGCCGTGGCCAGCACACCGTGCTGATCCGAAGGCAGGAGCCAGGTACTTCTCCTGGTCTCCCATGGGGTGCAGGGCCCAAGCACTTGGGCCATCCTCCACTGCACTCCCTGGCCACAGCAGAGAACTGGCCTGGAAGAGGGGCAACCGGGACAGAATCCAGTGCCCGACCGGGACTAGCACCCGGTGTGCTGGTGCCGCAAGGCGGAGGATTAGCCTAGTGAGCCGCGGCGCTGGCCAAATAAATAAATCTTAAAAACAAAACACAAACAGTGCAATAAAGGGATAAGGGAACAACATTATAGAGTGCTGCTGTGTGAAGACAGTTTCAAGATTACTGTTGGAACCTTGGCATGAGTAGTTCCCCAAAGTAAAAAGATTTGTGTGTGTATGTGGATCTTATGTATGTATGCTCAAAATTCAGCTGTATTTGAAAATAACACGCCGTCCTCAAGCAGACAATTTAAAAAATGATTCTTAAAGACTTCATCATATTTTCTCCTTGTTATGTGGGACTGTGAAGTCTGAATGGGACACCACGATGTCGTCTTGAATCCAAAAGAGACCCCTATTTTTAGATGAGAGGAAAAGAAACTAGTGTCTGTGTTGGACATTTCAGCATCTTCCTGTCTCTCATGGAGACACGGCCACTGTGCCTGCTTTGGTGGACCCAAGCTGTGAGTGCAGATGAAATTGTCTGTCCCAGAGAACACCTCCCGCACCCCAGGCGCTGTTCATAGAGCTGGAGGTACTTTGGTGAAGGAGACAGAGTTCTCGGAGTTCACATGCCAGTTGAGGGATAGAGACAGTAGAGAACTACGTGAGTGCAATGTAAAACATATCAGGTGGGGCCCCTGTGTGACGCAGCAGGTTAAGCCACTGCTGGCCACGCCTGCATCCCAGGTGGAGTGCTGACTCAGGTCCTGGCTGCTCTACTCCCAGTCCAGCTTCCTGCTGATGTGCCTGGAAAAGCTGCAGATGATTGCCCAACTGCTTGGGTCCCTGCCACCCACGTCGGGGACCAACATGGAGTCCCTGGTTCATGGCATTGGCTTGGCCCAGACCTGGCTGTTGCGGCCATTTGGGGGAGTGGACCAGCAGATGGAAGATCTCTGTCTCTCCTCTCTCTCTGTTGCTCAGCCTTTCAAATACGTAAGTCATTTTAAAAATCTGTCAGTTCAGTTTTATAGACAAAAATAAAGCAGGGGAGAGGGACAGAAAGTCCTTTGAGGAGTGGGTTGCGATTTAAACCAGAATGCTCTCTCTCCCTGTGTGTGTCTGCTTCTCAAATAAATAAACACAGGGTTTTTTTTGTTTTTTTTTTTTGGGGGGGGGGGGCTGGGGCAGGGGGAGGCAGGCATTAGCCTAGCAGTTAACACATCAGTTATTACACCTGTACCGGGGTTTGACCCCAGCTCCAGCTCCTGAATCCAGCTTCCTGCTGATGCAGACCCTTGGAGGCAGTGATGATAACTCAAGAAATTTGGTTCTTGCCACCCGCGTGGGAGGCCTGCAATGAATTCCCAGGTCCTGGCGTAGGCCTAGTGCCAGCCTTGGCTGTTGGACAGGCATTGGGAGAGTGAATAGCAGATGGATCTCTCTCTCTCCTTCTCTGTCTCTCTGCTTCTCATATAAATAAATAATAGAAAGAATGCTCACGGACAGGCTTCCCTGATGAGGTGGCATCTAAGCAGACACCTGGGGAAGGTAAGCAGAAAGCCTTGTGGGTACCCAGGGAAGGCGTCCAAGGAGAGGGAGCAGTAAGTGTGGAATGAGGTGAGTGGAGGCAGGTCGGGATGGGGAGAGGCACTGGGTACAGAGGAGAGGTCACCAGAGGGGGGCAATGAGGCCCTGCAAGGACTGGTAGCTGTAATAGGGACTTTGGCTTTGATGGCCTCCAGGTGGGAGGCGACAATGCCTGTCCTGGGCACCTGGCAAGGTGGGGTGCCAATTAATTGAAAAGGCCCTGTACAGAGGACAGAGCTGGGGGACACACGAGCCCCCAGGGGGTCTTGACATGCCATCTGGACATCCTAGCAGGGGAGAGAAGGCAGCTGGTGGAAAGTCTGGTTCCAGGAGGGAGGGACCCAGCTGGGAGTTCTCAGCATGTGGGTTGCATTGAAATCGGTGAAACAAGACGCACTCCCAGAGAGAGTGAGTGTAGACAGAGGGCCCGGGGAATGTCTTAGGAACCACAGGACTCAGGGTTGTGAGGATCAGGCAGCAAAGCAGACATGGAAGGGGCCACAAGGACCCGGAGGGAAGTCTAGCAGAGAGCGGGGAGCCGACATCCAAGCAGAGGGAAGATTTCATTTGACAGTGTTGTTAGCTCTGTCGGGGCTGCTGAGCGGTCAGTTGAGATGACCAAAAACTGACCCCTGGATTGAGCAGTTGCCACCGGAGTCACCGGGCATTGGGCAGTTCCACTGGAACCTGGCTGCGGACTGATGCCATCTGCCAGGGCTTCTCTCTGCAAAGCAGACACTGTGAGCTGTCATTCACCGCTCTCTCCCAGCCAAATCCCCCTGCACTCCCGGGCTCAGGGATGGGCGGGTTTAGAGCTGAGGGCTGCTCTAGGGCAGCTTCCTTGTCTCACAGCTCTGGAGGACAAGGCCTGGACAAGTTAGGTGAGACAGGCGGTGTGCACATGGTGGAACCGGCACAGCAATCCCAGCATTCCTAACGCCAGGCTTCTCATCTCGTCTGCCTCATGTGGCATGGGTGTGGGAAGTTGCAGAGCATGGACTCTGGGGCAGAGAGAGAGCGAGCGAGTGGGAGTGAGCGAGCGTGCACAGCTCCTTCCTCTTGTCTCCGACAGGCTTGTTGAACTTGGAGGGTGCACAGTGCGCTGGCGTGCCATGGAGCTCTTCAAGACAGCCCGAATCCCAGTTCTTCCCTCTTGGGCACGCTAATTCGCCGCAGTGAAGCTCAGTGTCTTCATCTGCGAAATGGGGGTAACTCAGCCGCTGCTCGCCTCTGGGGCGCTCTGTACAGTGCCGGCTCACAGCGACGGTGCCATCCAAGGTGGCTTTTCAGGCTGCTGGGACAGCGGAGCTGCAGCGTTCAAGGCATTGCTCTCGTTCAAACCGTCTTTGAAAAGATTTCTAATTGGTGTCATTGCCTGGGGTTTATTTACAAAACAGACTGAGTGCAGTGACACCCACAAATCTGTTCAGATTTTCCCTGAAGAAGTAACCAGATGTCTTTTTCGGGGGCTTGTTTTTCTCCTGATTGCGGCTACTAAGGCGAAAAACGCCAACAACATCTCAAAATAACACACAGCACGCTCAGGACAAATACGTCATTTGTTCCCCTCCATCAGCTCTGAGAAAACTGTCAGCTTGCAGTTCCCCAGCTTGCCCTCGCTCACGCTCACGCCGGGAGATGGCGGGGAGGGAGCAGCCGGACGCCTGAGGCTTGGCCCGAGAGCACCTGTGTGGACCGCGCAGGCACCCAGCGGTCACGCGGAACAGTGCGAGCAGCTTTGTGGCTACTGATAGGAATCGTGCAGATTTTTTTTTTTTTCAAATGAAGCTGCAACAAAATATACTTGGACAATTAGTTGGTGGTGCCAGTGAAGTGGTGATGTGTTGCTTTTGACTTTTCCTTCCTCAGATCAGCATGTGGTGAAAACAACAACAACAAAACAGCCACCATTGGCCGGACTGAATCTTCAGGAACAGAAGCCACGCATTTCTTAACTCCAGTCCTCCCCTTTTGTGATAGGCGACCTGTTTTCCTGACGTCTGTGTGTGCACGTGTGTGTGTGTGTGTGTGCGTGCACAGAGCAGAGCTTGGGAAGGCGGAGGGGCAGGGAGCGTAAAGGAAAAGTGTGAGGCGTGGAGTGATTTTCAGCATTGCTGCAGTTGGGATTTCTAAAGGAACTGCTTTTGTGTGTAATGGTCGGGGCCGGTGCCCTGATAGCAGCAGGGAGATGTGGAGGAGGCGGCGATGAAGAGCATCATTTATTTACGTCCCTGCGATCACTATTGGAATGCCCCTTATGCACCAGATGCTGGGTGAGGCATGGCCCAGAAACTAGTAATGAGTGCTGGCCTCTTCCAGTTAACTTTAATAGTCTATAAATAATATAAAAATGGTAAAGAGTTCTGGATTAGGAAAGTACAGTGACAAATGAGTTTCTTTTCCTTCTCAGACCATCAGATTTTGTAGGCTGCACACCCACTTATACATGTGCGTAGCATTGTCGTCTCACTTTTTTTTTTAACAACAAATTATTTATTTATTTATTTATTTATTTTTGAGAGAGACACAGAGAAAGCAGTTGTTCACTGGTTTACTCCCTAAATGCCCACAGCAGCCAGGGCTGGGCCAAGGCTGAAGCTGCGAGCTGGGAGCTCAACTCTGGTCTCCCCCATGAGTGGCAGAGACCCAACTCCTTGAACCTTCACCCCTGCCTCCCCGGGGTCTGCATTAGGAGGAGGCTGGAATCTGGTGCTGGGGCCAGGACTTGAACCCAGGGGCTCTGGTATGTTATGTGGGCTTTTTAATCACTAAGTCAAATGCTTACTTCCCAATGAGATACTTTAAAGAATATCTTGCAGTTTTTTTTTCATTTAGCATTTGTTCTTGTTAATTTGTACCCAGTGATATTTTTTTCAAAAGGTTTATTTTATTTATTTGAAAGGGAGAGAGACAGAGAGAAAGAGATCTTCTGTCCTCTGGTTCACTTCCCAAGTGGCTACAGCAGCAGGGCTGGGCCAGGCTGAAGCCAGGAGTCAAGAATTTCATCTGAGTCTCCCACATTGGTGGCAGGGGCCCAAGCACTTGGGCCATCTTCCACTGCTTCCTTGGGTGCATTAGCAGGGAGCTGGATCAGAAGTGGAGTAGCCGGGACTCGAATGTCAGCATCACAGGTGGCGGCTTAACTCGCTGTGTCACGGTGCTGGCCCCGTGATCTTCCTGCTTGTCTTCAAATGGAGATATTGCTTCCTGCACCAGAGTTCTCTTTTAATGAGAATTCCACAAATGAATGTCTGTGCTTACTACCCTAGTGATGGCCTGTATTAGATTCACAGTAAATATGAGTAGAATAGATGAATTGAGCTTGTTTATTCATCCTGCATATTGTGTTTTCTTTATAGATAATGAAAAAATTCATCACGAAGAATGATCACATACTCCAAATGAAAGGGGTCTGTGTTGACGAGGGGTGCGTGGTGCCGTCTGCATCCCTGGCGCCTAACGTGCGTAGTGACGTGCCCCAGTGGCGTCCGATGGTGACGAGGTGCGCGGTGCTCTCTGGGAAGGCTGTTGGCGGCCAGCATCCAGGCAGAAGCAGTCGCTCTCTGCAGACTGCTGAAGTCTGGCTCATTTCATTCTGTCTGGCCGCTGTTTGACTTTGAATCCGTGATGGAGGTCTTAGACGCTGCGAGGTTAGGCTCTAGAAGCATGCAAATGTGGGTGACAGTTGTTATCAGAGCCCCCCATGTCCTTGGAGGGTTGGACTCTGAAGACCCCCCAGGGGTGCACGTTGGCTGAGTGGATCTTCTCCTGTGACAGGGACCCTGGGCTCGGCTCCAGGCTCACCTTGGTTCCCTAGACCAGGGAGTCTTCCTTAAGGGCCTCTGACAATGTAGGTGTTTCGTAAAGTGGCTCCATTTGTACTTGTCTGCCAGTCAGTTATCGCAGCCGCTGGGAGGGCCATGGTGGGCAGGATTCCTCCTAGCTGCCCGTGCAGACACCGAGAGACAGCAGACAATGCAATTGCCTGGGGAGATGTGACACCTCTCTCTCTTTCTTTTCTTCCCTTCCCTCCCCTCCCCTCCCCTCCCCTCCCCTCCCCTCCCCTCCCCTTCCCTTCCCTTCCCTTCCCTTCCCTTCCTTCTTTCACAGGCAGAGTGGACAGAGAGAGAGAGAGAGACAGAGAGAAAGGTCTTCCTTTGCCATTGGTTCACCCTCCAATGGCCACCGCAGCCGGCGCACTGTGCTGATCCGATGGCAGGAGCCAGGTACTTATCCTGGTCTCCCATGGGGTGCAGGTCCCAAGTACTTGGACCATCCTCCACTGCACTCCCTGGCCACAGCAGAGAGCTGGCCTGGAAGAGGGACAACCGGGACAGAATCCGGCGACCCGACCGGGACTAGAACCCGGTGTGCCAGCGCCGCAGGCGGAGGATTAGCTTAGTGAGCCGCGGCGCTGGCCTGACACCACTCTCACAGTGTGTTCTGGACATAAAGACCAGGGCTCTGACAGCAGCCTGCTGGCTTCTCCTTTTAGCTGTGTGATGTGACCTTGGCAAGGTAGTTGACATCTTGTGCCTTAGTTTCCTCATCTGTAGAATGGGTATAATAACATGGTGAGAATTAAAGGACTTCATTCATGGCAGGTGCATGAATAGGACCTGACACATGAGCGCCCGGTAATTGTTAGCTGTCATTACCATAACACCAAGCACTACAAAAATGAAGACAAACGTGGCTACTGTGTTGCAGTCAGGTTGTGGGCTTAGGAATGGGAGCCTCAGTACTTCTTTGCTTCCTGTGTGACACCCATCGGATCCTTAAAATGACCTGAGAAGGAAGATATTCCAGTATGCGCACACTTGTGCTCAGAAAAACCGGAACCTCTATGTGTCTTCTCAGCAGTGTTTCCAAGGCAATGAATGCAGAGGCAGAGTGGGAGCCTTCAGTGTGTGGACTAAGAACGAGGCTATGCACCACTGAAGTGGTAATGTATTGCCCCCAGACTGCAGGGTCTTGGAGCCAGGCAGCCCCCAGACTGCAGGGTCTGCACAGGTCACAGGGGCCCCGTTCCCACAGCTGCCCTCCCCACTGCCTCTTAGCCGCCCCCTTGTCTTCACAGCCCAGAGGGGCTGGAGCCGGCACAGCCAGGCGGTGGGAGGGGGCAAGGCGGTGCCCCAGGCGACAGCCCCGCTCACCTCTCCTTGGCCACCTTGGCACAAAGGCAGGCCGAGAACCGCAGTGTTTGAGGGGGACGTGCCTGTGTCCAGCTGCCAACCGGGTTCTGTTCCCAAGCAGTGGTTAGAAAACAGGCAGTGTTCGCCCATGTCAGGGAGTAGCTCAAGAAACCGAATTTCACAGAGAACACGTGGCCAGGGTCTCCCAGATGAGGAAGGCCTAAGAGGGACAGGGCCACACGGTGCCGGCTCCTAGCCTTTCCCGGTTGCCTTGTGCTGGGAGCCCACACTGAGGCCCTGGCCGGGGCTCTGGCCTTGACCTCACAAGGTCAGTTTGCGGGAAGTTCTGCTTATCGAACAGGAAGTGGGCGTGCCTCTGGGGGTGGCCGACTATGGAAGATCCATGTTGTGTTCCTGGGTGCCCATCCGCCGGTGTTTTCCTGGTTTACATTTCCTTTGTGTCTGCTTAGTTTGTGAATTCGGCATGATGGCGTGACGCGTCCTTTTTAGTGTCTTTAGTGGGTATCGATCATGACTGCCCCTGGGCATCCAGACGCCGGTGAAGAATAATACCAACTGCTGGCCTGGTAATGAAAGTGACAGCACGGGGGACCTCTGTCTGGGACAGGGGAATGCAGTGAAATGTGCATTTGTATGGTTATTCCAGGAAGAGAATACCACTCATTAAAACACTCTCTGTTGAGATACATTTTCCTTACCCATTTTTACAAATTGCTCACTCAATGGGGGGAAGTCACATTTTTAAAATGCAATCATTTACTCGGTAGTTCGGAGCCTAGAGATGTACCCCCTGCCTTCATAGAGTTCACCTAGTAGCAGCAGATACAACTGCTGTGGTGTGCTGTGGTGACGTCATGGCAGGTGCCACCGGCAGGCGCCGGGGTGGGAGGGGTGTGGAGGAGGCTTCCTGGAGAAGACACGCTGGTGGAGCCTGAAGCTGCTAGGATTTGCCACAGGGAGATTTGTCCAGGCAGAGGAAGTGGCCGCACTGCTAACAAGGGACAAGGGGGTGCTGAGGGCCCTTGCTGCCGCCACGCGGGACGCCTGGCGTGCGTGGTTCTGCTCCCTCGGCTCACCTGCCTGAGCTGCGGGCTGCATCTCCCCGTCCCTTCTCCTGTAACTGTGACTCAGTGCGCTTGGTCTGACCCCGGGGGCAAGGCCCAGCAAGTGTAATCCTCCTTCCACACCAAATGTCCTGTTCACTTGTCTTCCTCACGGTACGCACCCTCGTCCCTTCAGCCGTTCTCCTGGGCTGAGTTGGGAAGCACTTGTCAACCTGCCGGTCACCTTCCTTCTTCATTGCATGGTGTCTGTCCTAAAATACAACGGCCTGCAGCTGTCACCTTGACAGCAACGTTGAAGGCCCTAGGAGAACAGGATGAAGGTTCTCTGTTTAACGTTTGCATGTCTCATTATAATCAGTCAGGTGTTTGGCGAGGCTTGGGTTCAGGTCCCAGCTCTGCTTACTGTTCCAGCTTCCTGCCGAAGTGCACCATGGGAAGATGTCTCAAGTGCTTCCAGCCACAGGGGAGACCTGGATTAAGTTCTGGGCTCTTGGCTTTGGCCTGGCCCAGCCCTGGCTGCTGTGGGCACTTGGGGAGTGAACCAGCAGATGGGAGATGTCTCTCTGGCTGTCCATGGCTGTCTCTCTGCCTTTCAAATGAACTTTAAAAAGGTTTTAAAAGTAGTGTATACTAGGGCCGGCGCCGTGGCTCACTAGGCTAATCCTCTGCCTTGCGGCGCTGGCACACCGGGTTCTAGTCCCAGTCGGGGTGCCGGATTCTGTCCCAGTTGCTCCTCTTCCAGGCCAGCTCTCTGCTGTGGCCAGGGAGTGCAGTGGAGGATGGTCCAAGTACTTGGGCCCTGCACCCCATGGGAGACCAGGAGAAGCACCTGGCTCCTGCCATCGGATCAGCGCGGTGCGGCTGCCGCAGCACGCCGGCCGCAGCGGCCATTGGAGGGTGAACCAACGGCAAAGGAAGAGCTTTCTCTCTGTCTCTCTCTCTCTCACTGTCCACTCTGCCTGTCAAAAAAAAAAAAAAAAAGTAGTATATACTAATAGAAGAAAACTGAAAAAATATAGAGGAGTATAAGGAAGGGAAGTTTGTATTTCTGTGATACTGCCCGCCCAGAGAGAGTTCCCTTGCATTTTTTTTAAGATTTATTTATTTATTTGAAAGTCTCAGGGTTACACAGGGAGAAGGAGAGGCAGAGAGAGAGAGAGAGAGAGAGAGAGGTCTTCCATCTGCTAGTTCACTACCCATTTGGCCGCAATGGCTGGAGCTGAGCCAATCCGAAGCCAGGAGCTTCTTCTGGGTCTCCCACACGGGTGCAGGGGCCCAAGGACCTGGGCCATCTTCCACTGCTTTCCCAGGCCATAGCAGAGAGCAGCTGGATTGGAAGTGGAGCAGCCGGGACTCGAACCAGCGCCCACATGGGATGCCGGCACTGTAGGTGGTGGCTTTACCTGCTGCTACGCCACAGCGTGGGCCCCTTCCCTTCGATTTTGGTTTAGCTTCTTCGGATCTTTTCTATGTGTGTCTGATTATTTTTAGGCTGTCTTTGTATTCAACTTTTTCACGTCATTGAAAGTTCAGTTTAGCAGTCTCCTGCTGTGATGAATTGTTTCTGGTTTATCGCTGTCATAAATCAGGCTTGGCTGCCCAGCGGTCCCGGCCTTGCAGCGCATACATCATCTTGCTGCTCTCACCTCCATAGGGCAGATTCCTAGAGTGGACTTAGTGGGCACGGGCGATTGTGTGGACAGGTTGTCTTCCTCCCCTTCCCCCAGCGGGGACAGGTGGACTTGTCCATGGCAGTGTGCCCTCGCCTAGTCCAGAGAGATGCGATGGACGGTGGTGAGCCCCAAGTGTGAGGTGGACAGGAGCGGCTGGAGCGGTGCTCATGCAGGCAGCCAGCCCTTTGGAGACACTCACATCCAGGACTGCTCACCCCTACACTGCACAGACGCACGAGGCAGAGGGCTGAGGGACCGGCCAAAGGTCACACGGTGAAGACAGTGTTGGGACAAGTAGCAGAAGAGTTGATTAAAAGAGGCTTAAATTCTGGATTTCTTGGTGGGGATACACCTTTTTCTGCATGTGTAGCATACATAAAGAAATCAACTATATCTTGACCAGTTACCGCCCCTCTAACCACCATGCTGATCCAGACAGAAGCAAACCTCAGGCCGGCATTGTGGTGCAGCAGGTTAATTGCTGCCAGCAACGCTAGCATCCTGTCAGGACGCTGGTTCAAATCCCGGCTGCTCCACTTCCAATCCAGATCCCTGCTGATGCACCTGGGAAAGCAGTGGAAGATGGCCCGAGTGCTTGGGCCCTTGCACCTGCATGGGAGATCTGGCCCAGCCCTGGCTGTTGTGGCCCTGTGGGGAGTAAACCAGCAGGTGGAAGATCTCTGTCTCTCCTGCGCTTTCTGTAATTCTGCCTTTCAAATAAGTGAAACTAAATATTTTTAAAAAATAAACAAAACCCAGGGCTCCTCCTCATCACAGTCCTTCACCCCACCCACAAAAGGCATCGCCCTCGCTCTAATAGGGTGAGTATTTTTGCCTGTGTTGGAACCTTCTATGAATGAAGCTACAGTGCATTGGTCTTTTCTCTCTTCCCTCAACATTTTGACTATAAGATTGATCGGTCACATGGAGCAGTCATGTGTGCATTTTTCTTACTAGAGGACATTCATTTGTGTGACTGCACCACCATGTTTTTTGATGTTGATGGACACCTGTGTCATTTCTGGTTTGGGGCTACCATGGATGTTGTCGCTGGGAACATTTTTTTCCCAGCAAAAAAATGCACGTGTGCTTTAGGCCCCAGAGCTACTATTAGGCAAGTCTCTGTTTCCATGTGCAGAACATTTCTTTAAAAAAAAAAAAAAAAAAAAAAAAGGTTGGGTGCACTTCTGTGTGTGTGAGAGCGAGAGAGACCATACCTGCAAGTTCACGTACACACATGCATGTGTGCACAGACACAGGGAGATCGCTGGCCCCGAGCTGGTTGCTCCAGCGAGTGGGGCATTAACTCTGCCGCTGGCAGCACCAACGGGAGCTGCCTTGGGAGGAAGGCTGTTTGTCCGTTGGGATCCCCAGTCTCAGGGCAGTGTGTGCCATTTCCACCTGCACTTGAAAGATGCCGAGAGCCCACGGCAAAGCTGGGCAGAACCAGCGCGCCCACTGTGCTGCTGGGCCCAGGGCGGTCTGGCTTTTTTACTCCTGTCTCACTGATGCAGTTGTTCAGAGCACTTCCTGCTCCTGCCTGCAGGGCCTGACTTGTATAGTAAGTTGAATGGTCACCGACTTGGACGTGGCGCTGGAGGTCCCGCCGTTTGTGTGCGTTGACCTTAGACAAGCTTCTCCACTTCGCCGAGCACCCTTTCATTTCCCACCCCTGCCGCCAGAGCTGTAGAGTGGTAGAAGATGCCAGGCCCTCAGCGCTGTCCTGGCTCAGAAAAACGACTTGGACTTCAGGCCTTTTTTTGGTGTTTGATCTTTATTGGTGTCATTGTCGCTAGAATTTCCTGCAGAACGGTGGTGATGAAGTGTGACCGTCTGGGGCGGCAGAGGCTGGGGAACAACATTTTCCCAGCTTACCTCTCGAGGGATTTGCTTGTCTTCTCCTGAGATGGAAGGAGTAATGAGTTCTTCGGGCTTGCTTTCAGAGTTACAGTGCAAATGTGGAAGCTAAGAGCGTCTGAGATGTGGGCCAACCATCAGGTGAGCACGCGTGGATTTAAATGCCTCTGGCTGCACCCTAGGAGGGGATGAAGAAATCCTGAGACGGGGCTCAGTGTTTGTAGGAGACTGTATAAGCTGGTGTACACCAGATTGTTCCTGTCTAGGCATAATATTTATAAAAAAAATGTATGAAAGGCAGAGCGAGCAAGAGAGAGCATTCCCATCTCCTGGTTTACTCCTGAGATGCCCGCAACAGCTAGGGCTGGGCCAGGCTGAAACCAGGACACAGGAGCTCCATCGGAGTCTCTCACGTGGGTGTTAAGGACCCAAGTAGTTGAGCCATGATCTGCTGGCTCGCAAAGAGCTCATTAGCAGGAAGCTGGAACGGGAAGCTGAGCCAGGGCTGGGTATGAGATGTGGGCGTGCTGAGCAGTACCTTCCCTGCTGCACCAAACGCACACCCACCATGGAATTAGGAACCGCGTTCCCTTAAGCTCTCACGTGGTCTCAGTCTGGAGAGTGTGCTACATGCCCCCAGTAAGCTCTGCGGAAGCCCATCCGTAGGGGAGGAGTCTTAAACTAGAAACAAGGTGCTTAGCCGCATCCACGAGAGAGGGCAAGCCTGCTGGAGTACTACTCCATAGCAGCAAAAAGGAGTGAAGTGCAGTGACGTGTGTGAGCACGGAGGAAGTGCTAAGTAAGTACTGAGTGGAAAAACACATTGCGGACAAATACCTACTGTATAATTTTATTTACATAAAATTTAATAAAGAAAATGAAATGATTTGTTGCCTAGGGATACCTCCACGAGTGTATATAATAAAACTGTAAAGGAAAGGAAGGAGAGTTGACTAAAACCTGAGATTGGTGGCTGCCTGCGCGGTGCTGGTGGCGTCGCGGTGGGGCCAGGAGCCGTGGAAGGAGACCTGGCTGCAGAGATTGGCTGTGTTCTGTTTCTTAAACCGTGGATGGGCCCGTGGGTGTTTCATGATTGTTCTTCTGTTTGAAATCTGCACCCATGCTGTGTTCCTTGTTCTGATTATTTGGGATACTTCCCAAGAAAAAAGTGCACACACAGAACAAAGTAAAACTAGGCACTGCATGTGTTGTAGTTTGTGTGAATGTTTGTTGTGTGGGGTGCATGCTCCTTGTTGAGTGATTTGAAGGCGCAGGTCCCCAGCCTCGCGAGTCGAGCAGAGCAGAGCAGCGAGCTGCGAGTGCGTTTTGTCTTTGCGTCCCGGTGGACTTAGGGTGGCCTTCTGCTTTTGTTTCCGCTGCCACTGCTGTTACTGCCGTTATCGTTAAGGCTATGACGTTCACTGAGCAAATGTCTTTCTAATCTCTTTAATGCACTCTGTCTTTTTTAAAGCTTTTTGAAATTTGTGTGTATTTATTTGGAAAGCAGAGTGACAGAGACAGAGAGAGAGAGCTTCCTGATGGGGCCAGGCTGAAGCTAGGAGCCAGGGGCTCCATCTGGGTGTCCCATGTGGGTGGCAAGAACCCTTCTCAGGCCCATTGGCAGGAGGCTGGGTAGGAAGTGGAGCAGCCAGGACTCCTAGCGGGCACTCTAGATAAGGGATGCAGCCGTCTCAGGCAGATGCTTAATGTTCTGCACCGTGACCCCTGCCATGTGGTTTGTTTTAATTCTCAAGGAGAAAAAAAAAGTGTGTTGAGATAGCCTGCAGTGTCATCTCCATTTGCAGTTCAGGACATCGCGGCACTGAGTGGTTAAGAAGCTACAAGGGCAACAGTGAGTGGCTGCCTGTGATTCTGACTTCTTTGGGTGCCTCCGCGTGCTACCTGCATGCAGGGCCCGGGACAGTGCGGTGCCGGATCCAGCCCAACGCGCCCCCAGGTGATTCACGGAACGCTTGCACCCCTGCACAGTTTCGAGAATGGCAACTTCGCCAGGTTCTGCTAGCTGCGCAACTCCGTCTTCATCAAGTTCCCGCAGCTCCTCTGTGAATGGGACCCTGGCGGGAGCTGTGTCAAGCCCCTGATCAGGGGAGGGGAGATGGGAGGAGGCACCAGCTGTTTTTGGCACTGCACCTTGGAGTGCAGGTCTGGAACAAAGCAGATACATAACATGGTGGCCGTCACCATCGCCAGCACTGTAACCATCATCCCGAGGTATCCCTGGGGACTTGGGACGTGTGTGGGCTGACAGAAGAGCAGGAATGATGAAGGCTCTGTCTCCCTTCCCCCACACAGCAGCTGCCTCTTATGAGGGACACACAGGGGTGGCGAGGGTGCCTGAGGTGGAGGAAGAGTGTCCAGGGTGGACAGTAAAAGGGAAAAGTAGACAGCACTGGCAGGAGGCAGAAGTCAGGCGGGTGGAAGAGATGCACGGGCGAGTTTACTGCTCTCTCGTCTTCCTTGCCGGAAATGGATTGGGTTGTTGTGGGTTCCTGGTGTCTGTTTTTGTAGGCATGGCATTCGTGGCTTAAAGAAAACACTGTTAATGCTCACACCCTTACAATCTTTCATAGCAGGCGAGTCCTTTAAACTGGGGCCCAGGGAGCAGCGCTCTTTGACACAACAAGCGTTTCTGGTCGAGAATTACTATAATGAGGCCGGGTCTCTATTTTCAGAGTCCAATTACCTTGCCACGCAGGGGCCGTCATTAGGCTGCACTTGTGTGCAGTGTGCTGGGAGCCGTGGAGCCGAGTGCGTGGCCATCAATGCGAGGACAGCCGGGGCTTTGCATAATCATTGCTGGAACTGCGCCCTGGCCTTGGCATCTGTCACGCTGGCCCTCCGGTGCCCTTGTTGGGGGTGCTGCCCATGCGGGGGTCTGGTCGCTGGCTGGCATCATTTTTCAGAGCCTGCGGTGGGTTTTCTGGGCCTCCACAGTTGCTGTCTCTTCGAGGCACGGTTTTGTTTTCAGCAGAGGCAGATGCTAAGAAGGACGGCCACTCTTACCTGCTCCTAGCCCTGACAAAGTGGATAGCCTGAGCCGCACCTTGGTTGGGGGAGGTGAGCGCTTTGCTGGGTTTGTTTCATTGTAGGACAGGAGAGCCGCTGACGCCCTGATCGTCTTGAGAGAAGTGAAGGGAGCAAGCTTTGCTGTCGCACAGAGCTTGCTGTGTCCAGGCAAGCGGAGGAGTGGAGAAAAATGGGCCTGGGGGGCCAGGTTTGGGTGTGCAGGCCTGCAAGGGAGAACAAAACCGTGGATGCTGGGAAAATCTCTCCCAACAGGTGCAGTACAGTACTGCCCCTCAGAGCTGCCAGGGGCCACCGTGTAGGCATGCCCCAGAGCCCTGGCTGCACCAGGCATGAGCCGCTGGAGGAGGTCTGGGTGCTGAGAGCAGCTGGGGAGTGGGCGTTGTGGCTCAGTGGGTTGAGCTGTAGCCTAGAATGCCCACGTCCTGTATCCGAGTGCCTGGGACGGAGTCCAGCTCCCGGCTGATGCTCACCCTGGGAGGCAGCCGGTGAAAGCTCAGGTATGTGGGTCCCTGCCACCCACATTGTAGACCTAGATGGAGTCTCTGGCTCCTGACTTTGGCCTGGCTCAGCCATGCTATTGCAGGCATTTGGGGAGTGACCTGGTGAATGGGAGACCAACTGATTTCTCTCTCTCTCTGATTTTCAAATAAATAAAAAAAATAGATAAATAAATTTTTAAAAAAGAAATCAGGACAGGTGTGTAGCACAGCAAGTTAAGCTACTGCTTGCGATGCTGGCATCCCTATCAGAGTGTCACTTTGAGTCCTGACTACTCTGCTTCCAATCCAGCTCCCTGCTCACGCTCCTGGGACAGCAGCAGAGGATGGCCCAAGTCCCTGGGCCCCTGCCACCCAAGGGGGAGAGCCAGATGATGTTCCTAGCTGCTGACTTTGGCCTGGCCCAGACCTGGTTGTTGCAGGCATTTGGAGAGTGAACCAGTGAATGGAAGGTCCTTTTCTCTCTCTGTCTCTCCCTGTGTCTTTACTGATGTCTTCTTTTGTTTTCCAAAAGAGAGAAAGACCAGTTGACAGGGGCACTGAAAGAGCTTGAGGTACGTGACTATTTCAGCATCTGAAGAATGGCACAGTGGGCCAGCGCCACAACTTACTCGGCTAATCCTCTGCCTGCGGCGCCGGCACACTGGGTTCTAGTCCCAGTTGGGGCTCCAGATTCTGTGCCGGTTGCTCCTCTTCCAGGCCAGCTCTCTGCTGTGGCCCGGGAAGGCAGTGGAGGATGGTCCAAGTGCTTGGGCCCTGCACCTGCATGGGAGACCAGGAGGAAGCACCTGGTTCCTGGCTTTGGATTGGCGCAATGCACTGGCCGTAGCAGCATCTGGGGGGGTGAACCAACAGAAGGAAGACCTTTCTCTCTCTCTCTCTCTCTCACTGTCTAACTCTGGCTGTCCAAAAAAAAAAAAAAAGAATGGCACACTGGCACACTCACTGTGCCACTGTGCAGTGTGCTGGCTGAGAAGCAGCTCTGAGCAAAATGCTCAGTGATGGCCGAGATGAGGCTGTGTAGGCAGCAGGGAAGGGGCAGCCAGGTCTGTGCCCTGCCGAGGGCCCGGCGCGTACCATGCTGGATAGATAGTCACTGAAAGAAATTAATAAGCGAACATGCAGCCAAACGGGGTGTCTGAAATCCTCCCCGAAGAGTTCATGTTCACGAGAACCTTCTAGTGCTTGGCTAGCTTTGGGGTTGTTTGTGTCTTTCTTGATCTTTTGAAATACGCAACCCTGGCACATGCAGGGGAGGGGATGCTGAGGTGCGTGCCAAGGAAGGGGTTGTCTGTCCCTTAAAGAAGAGCAGGGAGGCCCCGTGCGTCTCCCGGTGTTTTTTCCTTCATGCTCTGTCTCAGGAAGTCACTGACTCATGGTTTTTATGGAGGTAGGTGAGTGCCTTCAGAGGGGTGTGCATTAGATGAGTTCAGATGCCCGTGGTGTACAATTACGAGAAAAGCTATTTTCATTCAGGGAGAAAGTGTGCATAGGAGGGGATTCCAGCCTCTTGCTAGCCACGGGCCCTGTGGCAGGGGCGACATGTGGTGGCCCCCGCCCAGGACAAGCGTGCCAGTGTCGGTGTTCGGGGCCCAGCCGAGCCATGACCACGTGGCGAGGGGTGTGGTTGCCGCTCTGGCCTTTGCATGCCAGATTCACCTCCATAAAAGAAGTGCACGTCATGAGAGCTTTGAGCGGGGAGCGTCCCAGGGACCTGGCTCAGGAGGAGCTCAGCGATGTGCTATTTAAAATAGCAATTAATTAATTAATTAGAGAGCAGGTGCTCCCACCTGCCGTTTCCGTTTTGTTCCCCGAATGCCTTTCATGCCTGAAGCAAGGTCTGGGTCTCCCACTGGCTTGAGCCATTACTGCTGCCTGGGCACTGCGTTAGCAGTAAGTGGAGCCGATAACCAAACCCAGGTCCTGGCGTGTGGGATGTGGGCATCTTAAGGAGCATCTTAGCTGCTGGGCTCACCACCCACCTCTGCGTGCTGTTAGTTTCCAACATATCGATTGTTTTTATATATATATATATATATATTTCACCTTTTTTATTGAACATGTATTAAAGGAGGTAGTGAGGGGAAGGAAGCACTTAAGTTAAAACCCGTATTAGATACTGGGGGGAAAACTATTAAATTAAACCTAATCCTCCACCTGCGGTGCCGGCACCCCAGGTTCTAGCCCTGGTCGGGGCGCCAGATTCTGTCCCGGTTGCCCCTCTTCCAGGCCAGCTCCCTGCTGTGGCTCGGGAGTGCAGTGGAGGATGGCCCAAGTGCTTGTGCCCTGCACCCCATGGGAGACCAGGAGAAGCACCTGGCTCCTGGCATCGGATCAGCGTGATGCCCCCGCTGCAGCGCGGCGGCCACTGGAGGGTAAACCAACAGCAAAGGAAGACCTTTCTCTCTGTCTCTCTCTCACTGTCCACTCTGCCTGTCAAAAAAAAAAAAAAAAAAAAAAGTAAACCCACAAGGAGAGTCGGGGAGAGGCCAGGGAGCTTTGCCCACATTTCAACATCCAATCAAGAAATCTGGGGGAGAAACGCCCTCTTCAGCCCGTCGTCCTGCCCTAGGGCCACGAGTCCCCATGCCACTGAGTGAGCAGTTCAGAGCGGCAGGCTTTCCCCTCCCTCGCACACATCACCACCACCACCACCACAACCACCACCACCACCACCACCCCACCCCTGGCCAGGGCTGGCCTTAGCAACAAAAATGGCGGGGTCATGGTGGGGTCCAGGAGTCAGGGAGGGTCAGCAAGGACCCCCAGTACTGATTCTCCTCTGGCTGGAGGTGGGCAGAAAGCAGACATAGCTCAAATACTGAGCAACCAGAAAAAGAAGAAGATGGCGAGAAACAGGAAGAGGGAATCCTGCCAGCCGGAGGCCAGGTGCCCTTGACCCAGTTGCACACCTGCACCCTGGCGGGAAGGCTCATGGGTGTCAAAGACAGTGGTGAAAAAGCGTAAGGGAAAAGCACCAACACCGAAGAAGAAGTGGAAGCCCCCGGTGTCACCAAACGGCTGGAGTCCCTAGGGAGGTGGGGAAAGTCAGAGGGGAAGGGGCAAGTTCACGGCCAGGCAGGGGCACAGCTGGACAAGGCAGCTCACCCCTCTGCTCTCCGGAGCCAGTCGCTGGCCCTGGGGGTGAGGTGGAGTTTTCAATCTGGGATCCTGGGACTTCTGGCTTCCTCCGCCATACAGTGGGACACAGTCTCTCTGCGGATCCTGGCCTTATATGCTGGGCACTCCTGCCACTCCGGCCGGGTCTCCAGCCACTGATGAAGACAGGGCCAGCAGTACAGGTGGCCACACACACTGACCACAGCTTCCCGAGCAGTCTCCAAACATAGTACATTCAAAGGTCACGCCCACCCCGCCCCCCTTGTGGTTTGGCCCTTTGGGGCCCCCGTCCTCCTCCTCGGTGGCTGCCATGGCCCGTTCTGTGTCGCCCCTCCGCGTGCCCCTGAGATCCCTCATACACACATGTACATCAATGTATCGATTGTTTAGCAGGGGCTGTTCATTATTCCCAACAGCCATTCTCTTGTTTTCAGAACCCACAAGTGTTCATGGGAAGATGGGCATCCATAATAAAGACTACATTTCCCAGCTTGCTTTGCTGCTAGTGGGCCTCACATCAGGTGACTAGTTTTGGCCAGTAGAATGTGAGTAGAATGCTTACACTTAGTCTGCTCTGCTGGAATTCAGCTGGGAGGATTAGCACTCTGGCCACCATACTGCGTCATGAGAACAAGGCCACACTCCAGAGATGCTGGCATTGCGAGCTGGAGTTTTGGGGTTCTGTGAAGATTTTTATGGACCGGAGTTTGCACACCTGACACCATGCTGCCTTCCTCTGGGCTTTCACATATGAGAGAAATACATTTTTATTTTCTTTAAATCGTTGTTTTGATGCTCTCTTAACAGCTGACTGTAATCCTGAGTGATAACAGATGTATTCATAGAAAGAAACCACACGAGCATTTAAGTGTCTAAAACATCATTTGTTTGATATGAATATTTCATGGTTAGAGACTGAAAATTGAGGCCAAAGTAAAGCAAATTGCAAGAGTGAATAGTTCTCTTAATATATTTCTTACTGCACTTCTGTTTGAAAAAGTAATCATTTTCATAGCTCTGTTTATCGATTGCTGCACTCACTGCACAGATGGGAAAGTTGAGGCTGGAGAAGACTAGTGGCCAGGACCACTTTTCTGAGCTGTGGTGGATCCCGCTGACCCCGGGTGTGAGCATCAGGCCTGTGGAGGAGAGCCATCGTTCCCTGTGTGTGCTGCTCCGCCCACCCCCGACCGTCTCTCTGTCTCTCTGCCTTCTTTGCCCAGCTGCTTCCTGCACCCAGAATCGCGACTCCTCTGGGGAGCCTTCCTGGTCTGTGCAGCTCCACAGGCCTGTCGCCCTCCTAGCACTGGGCGTCTTGCATCGTCGCGTGTTGGATGTGCTGCTTATTCGTGCAACTGGGCAGAAGCTGAGCTCCCAGAGAGCATAGGGAAAGGTGGGTCTCATTCTGCAGGTTATCCCTAGGACCTAGCACAATGCCTGGCAAACAGTAGGCGCTTAATAAAAGTACTTGTTGAGTTATTGAATAAACTCCTAAGTCTGTCCACAACTTGTTTCTGCTCCTTTTTGGCCTAGATTATTTGAACCAGTCCCTCAGCCAGAACTTTTTCTTCTGGTGTACTCTGAGCCATAGTGAAATGTGCCTTTGGGGCTGGCGCACTGTGGCGTAGCGGGTAAAGCTACCACCTGCCATGCCAGCATCCCATATGGGTACTGGGTCATGTCTTGACTGCTCCACTTCCGATCCAGCTCCCTGCTAAGGACCTGGAAAAGCAATGGAAGATGGTACAAGTACTTGGGCCCCTGCTTCTCATTTGGGAGGCCTGGTAGAAGCTCCTGGCCCCTGGTTTTGGTCTGGCCCAGCCCCGGCCATTGCTGCCATCTGGGGAGTGAACCAGCAGGTGGAAGCGCTCTCTCTCTCTCTCTCTCTCTCTCTCTCTCTCTCTCTCTCTCTCTAACTCTGCTTTTCAAATAAATAAATATTTTTAAACAGAAAGAAATGTGTCTTTAACTTCCAAAGGCTTGATTTGAGAGCTCATTTGGTCTGTGGTCATGTGTGGCATTCATCCGAGCTCTCAGCAGGCGGACTCGGCTGATAATGATTTCACAGTATGATGGATCCCGCACTTCTCAGCTGCATCTTACTTGTCATCAGGAAAATAATGAGACAGTTGTAAACAAGCGTACCATGGGTTCATTCAGAAAAACGACATCGGGATCCAAAATTGCATAATCATTCTCTTTTTGTATTTAACAGACGCATAAGCTGTTATGTGCTTTCCTGGCGTTGGAAGATGTGCTGGTTTGTGAAAGGAGGGCAGGGCAGGAGACCAGAGCGTCCCCGGTCTGATGTAGTCAGCCTCTGATGGCAGTGTTGTTCAATCCAATCTTTGCAGAATTCCCATTCAGAAGGAATGCAGGTGGAATTAGGCTGAATTCATTCATAGGATGGAAGGTATCCTATTTGTAGCCTGAAAAATCCTCCTGAGTGCCTGATTCTTATCTTCAACATTGTTGAGTCCCCAGAACTCAGCACAGTGCCTTACGCAACATAGACCCTCTATAAATAACTGAGTCCACAGAAGGAGTGTGTTTTCTCTCTTTTTTTTTTTTAAAGATTCATGTATTTGTTTATTCGAAAGGCAGAGTTACAAAGAGGCAGAGGCAGAGGGAGAAAGGGGGGTGGGGAATCTTCCATCTGCTGGTACACTCCCCCAAATGGCTGCAACAGCCAGAACTGGGCCAATTCAAATCCAGGAGACAGGAGCTTCTTCTGGGACTCTCAAGTGAGTGCAGGGGCCCAAGGACTTGGGCCATCTTCTACTGCTTTCCCAGGCCACAGCAGGGAGGTCGATTGGAAGTGGAGTAGCCAGGACTTGAACCGATGCCCATATGGGCTGCTGGCACTGCAGGTGGCAGCTTTATCCACTACAGTGCCGGCCCTAGCAGGAGTTTATTTTCATTTTTGCTGTCTGATTGAATTCAGAAGGTTCTTGGATTACTTCAACCTTTTACTCTTTGTGCTTTGGCTCATCTTCGTGGCATCCAAGTTGTCAGGAATGACTAAGGTGATGAGCCAAACCCTGAGGACTGGAAACTAGCTGCTGCTCTCATATTCTCATATTCTTATTATCTTTTTGATTATTCTTTTTTTAAATTTATTTTACAGATGAAGTTAGACAGTGAGAGGGAAAGACAGAGAGAAAGGTCTTCCCTCCGTTGGTTCACTCCCCAAAATGGCCGATACTGCCGGAGCTACGCCGATCCGATGGCAGGAGCCAGGTGCTTCCTCCTGATCTCCCATGCGGGTGCAGGGGCCCAAGCACTCGGGCCATCCTCCACTGGCTTCCTGGGACACAGCAGAGAGCTGGACTGGAAGAGGAGCAACCGGGACTAGAACCCGGTGCCTATATGGGATGCCGGTGCCACAGGTGGAGGATTAACCAAGTGAGCCACGGCACCAGCCCCTTTTTGATTATTCTTAGCATTTTAACTTATTTTAAATATACAGTTCAATAACATTAGTTACATACATTTTGTATGCAACCATCACTGCTGTTTATCTAATGTCAACTTTTCATCTTGCCTTTTTTAAAAATTTATTTATTTGGATGGTACAGTTAGAGGTGGGGGCAGGGAGGGAGGGGAGAGAGAGAGAGTGCTTTTCCATCCACTGGTTCACTCCATAAATGGCTACAATGGCCAGGGCTGGGCCAGGCTAAAGGCAGGAGCCAGGGACTTCATCTGGGTCTCCCAAGTGGGTGCTACCTTCCCCAGGTACGTTAGCAGGGAGCTGGATCAGAAGTAGAGCAGCCAGGACTTGAACCAGCACCTGTATGGGATGCTGGCATCACAGGTAGCTGCTTAATCTGGTAGGCCACAATCGCAGCCCCTCTCCATTTTAAAAAGTTTATTTATTTGTTTGAAAGGCAGAGTGACAGTGAGAGAGACAGGGATCTTCTTTCCACTGGTTCACATCCCAAATTGCTGCATCAGCTGGGGCAGGGCCAGGCTGAGGGGAAGAGCCCAGAGCTCCATCCAGGTCTCCTGCATGGGTGACAGGGACCCAGATAGTTGTTCCAGCATCTGCTGCCTTCTAGGGTACGTATTGGTAAGAAACTGGGTCAGAAGCAGAGGCAGGACTGGGTCCCGGTAGTCCACTGTGGAAAGCGGTGACCCACGCAGCACATTAACCTGCTGGTCCACAGCACCTATCCCAGGTTTTCTTACATTTATTTATTTATTTATTTATTTATTTATTTATTTATTTATTTATTTATTGACAGGCAGACTGGACAGTGAGAGAGAGAGACAGAGAGAAAGGTCTTCCTTTGCCTTGGTTCACCCTCCAATGGCCACCGCGGCTGGTGTGCTGCGGCCGGCGCACCGCGCTGATCCGAAGGTAGGAGCCAGGTGCTTATCCTGGTCTCCCATGGGGTGCAGGGCCCAAGCACTTGGGCCATCCTCCACTGTACTCCCGGGCCACAGCAGAGAGCTGGCCTGGAAGAGGAGCAACCGGCACAGAATCCGGCGCCCCGACCGGGACTAGAACCCGGTGTGCCGGTGCCACAAGGCCGAGGATTAGCCTAGTGAGCCGCGGCGCCGGCCCCTATCCCAGGTTTTCTTCTCCTTCCCACTCTTTTCATTTCCAAAACTGAAACTCTCGACCCCGAGCCCGATTTCCCTAGCAACTACAGTTCTGTCCTCTGAGTTTGACTGCTCCAGGCACCTGATGTGAGTGAAATCATACCACACTTGTCCTCTCATGACTGGCCTATTTCACTTAGATAATGCCTTCAGGGTTCATCTACATTGTAGCAAGTGTCAGAATTTCCTCCCTTTTAAGGATGACTGAAACTCCATTGGAGATGCTTACCACATGTTTATCTGCTTGCCCTGTGAGTGTTGTGCATAAAGCAGCTATGAACTTGGGTGTTCAAAGGCACCTTCGTCTTCATTTCACCTCTCCTGTATGATATGTACCAAGAAATGGTTTAGGGACCAACACTGGCAATGTAGGTTAAGCCTCCGCCTGAGGCCCCAGCATCCCATATGGGCACCGGTTCATGTCCTGGATGTTCCTCTTCTGATCCAGCTCTCTGCTAATGGCCTGGTAAGGCAGTGGAAGATGGCCCAAGTGCTTGGGCCCCTGCACCCATGTGGGAGACCCAGAGGAAGCTCCTGGCTCTGCTGCTATTTAGGGAGTGAACTAGTGGTTGGGAGACACCTCTCTCTGTCTATAACTCTGCCTTTCAAATAAACAAATCTTTAAAAGAAAAACAATTTAGAGATCCTTAGCATCATCAAAGTTAAAACTTGTGGTTTGAAGGATACCATCATGAATGTGAAAAAACAACTCACAGAATGGGTGGCTGTACTTGCAAATTGTATCTCTAATTATGATTTGGGCCCAGCCATGTGTAAAGGCCTTGAGATCCCACGTCATGCCCAGTAGGATGGCTATGACCAAAAAGATGGACAATGAGCATTGGTGAGGATGGGAGAGATTGGTGAGGATGGGAGAGATTGGAACCCTCATACTCTGCAGGTGGGGAGGTAAAATGGTACAGCCACTTTGGAAAACAGTGTAGTGTTTTCTTAAAATGCTGAACATAAAGTTATCATATGGCCTAGGTATATTGTATGCAAGAGAAATGAAAACATATCCACACACAAAAATTGCATGCAAATGTTCACATTATAGTCAAAAAAGTAGAAACAACCCAAATTCCCTTTAGGTGATAAATGTATAAGCAAAACGTGGTGCATGCATATAATGGAATACCATTGACAATAAAATATACTGATACATACAAATGTGCTAAGTCAAAGAAGCCAATCAGAAAATACCATGTTTTGATTCTATTTATATAAAATATCCAGAATGGACAAATTTATAGAGACAGAAAATGGGTTAGCGGTTATCTGCGGTGGGGTGAGGGACAGGTTTCAGGGGAAAGTGGGGAGCAGCTGCTCAGAACATGAACTTTTGTTTGGGGATGATGAAAATGTCCTAAAACGAGATCATGGTGATGGTTGCAATATACTGATTATTCAAAAACCCCTGAGCTGCATACTTGGAATGGGTTGTATACTTTATGGTATGTAAATTATATATGAATACAAGTGTCTATTTAAAAAAAACAAACTTTTGCAACAATTTCCCAGCATTCCAGAAGACAAGGATGTCCCATCACAAAAGTAGTCTATCAATCTCTGCGAAATAGAGTGCAGTTCTTTTTCGGAGAAGAAATTGGGAAATCTGTCATTGATAATATGGGGAAACATGAGAAGACTATGTTTCCCACGTTTGTAAGAAATCAAATGAATTTGGCCACGTGTTTCCATTTCCTCAGAAGGCAGCATGACCCTTGTTCACAGATGAGGACGGAGTTAATTAGACAGAACTTCGCAGCAGAGGACTCTAACAAAGCTTGGGATGCTCTGCTCCGTCTGTCTCTTCTTTGGCTCTGGGTCCCTCTGACTTTGTAGGCGAGGCACTGTGTACCCACAGCAACCCATGTCTCGACTTCCCACCTGAATGACTTCCTTTTACCCTTGACCCTCTTCTTCCTCAGCTGGTGTTTGGTCCGAGCTGTTCAACTGGTCTTTGGTAAACCAGTAGTCCTCCTCCCTCTGTGTAATGTCAATCTCAGCCTTGTTACCTGCAGTGGTCAAGGCTAATTGAGAGAGATTTGCCTGCTAATCTTTTAGAGAGGTTTACCTGCTCAGTTCATTCAAATCTGTGGTTGCCAGTGGCTTTTATGCACATCCTTCCTGGCTTGGGGTACCACATGGCCAGAGACTGTGTGGACTCTCCTTTGACTCTGCTCTCATTGGTTTTAAAAAATATTTGTTTATTTTTCATTGACTTGAAAAGTAGAGGTGTGTGTGTGAGAGAGAGAGAGACAGAGACAGAGACAAAGAGAGAGAGAGAGAGATCTTCCACCCCCACTGTTTCACTCTGCAAATGCCCACAATAACCAGGGCCAGTGCAGGCCAGAGCCAGGAGCCTGAAACCCGATCTGGGTTCCTGCGTGGGTGGGAGGGCCCCTAGCACTTGGGCCATCACCTGCTGCCTCCCAGAGACATGAGGAAGAAGTTGGGTTGGAAGCAGAGTGACTGGGATTCCAGCTGGCACTCCGATATGGGATGTGGGCATCTCAAGCGTTAGCTTAACCCACTGTACCACAGCGACCGCCTGGGCCTAGTGCCTGGGCGTCTGGCTCATTTTCTTCCCCAGACTGAGGAATCCTGGGAGCACCAAGGATAACTGTTAACTTCTCGTAGTGCCTTGCTCTGTGGAGGTGCTTAGTCTTCTTTGGTTGAACGGATAATTCGCACTAGATGGAACTTACAGATGTGGCTAGAGGAAAGCGTTGCTATATGAGAGCTTTGTTTACTGATCTAATGTCTGCTCAAAGAATTAGCCAGCCAGCCGAGAGAAACGCACGCTGCGTCCTGGTTGATGGATCATCATGTGGGTTCATGAGCTGCCAGCGTGGCATCAGATCACATGAACGAAACCTCAAGAATGGAAATCATGTTTGGCATTTCTTCTTGAGAGTCTGCAGATAATATTTGTCAGTCCAGACCCTCCCGCTGGCGCCTGAGGAATGTGAGCTCTGGCTGTCTTTCTGGTTTTCCTTGGCAGGGTTGATCCAAGCCATCAGTCTTGTTAGGTGCTCAGACCAAGAGGAAGATAAATCTGATGGGGAGCCACGCGCAGGCTTCTCGCACTGAAGGCTTACTCCCTAATGAGAGGGTAGAAGCCGGGTGCTTGATTTCCACTTGAGCAGGAGGAGTTTTTGAGATGAAGAACTGAGGAGGTGATGTCAGAGTTGTCTTCTTCCCAACGCTGGTGGCCAGCATTAGAGGGACAAGACACGGAAGGCCTGGTCTGCTGATACTTGGGCTCTGGCCAACGTCCCAGCTTCTCCGGGAGGAAGAGCCTTGTTCGGAAAGTCGGCAGCCCTGAGTTTGAGGCCTACCCCTGCCTTGGACTTTGAATGAGTCTTATCCTGGGACTTCCTGTTCCCTGGACGCTTGGCTATTTGGGGGTGTTTTGTTGTTGTTGTCACAATTATGCGTGTTGTTATTTTTATCATTTTCACGTAATAAAGGTGGCACTGTAAATATGAATTACAAAAGGAAGGTGGTGAATATTTTGCAGTGAGAACCACTTGGATGGATCATTGGGCCCTCAAAGCCTTACTTGACCTTTTTCTGAGATGGAGATAATGCCTTCCCTACTCATCTCTCAGAATTGTTTTGGGGATCAAATGTAGCAATAATGTCAATCTGAGTTTCCCTGAGCGTGTTTCTTTGACTGCAAAGTAGGCATAGTACAGGCTTAGCAGAGCCCTTTGTAAGGATTAAGTAGGATCACATATGTAAAGCAGTTTGTAAATAGTAAAGCAACATGAAGCAGTGTGTAAGCTATTAATTTATTATTTAATCTTGGCTTCTTTAAACCTTTCTGACCAGCAAGTTGTTGACTGGATATAGTCTGTGATGTTCCGTCTTTATTTCCCGATGTTCTTGCCTGTCTCTCTCTCTTCCTGTCTCTTGTTCTTTTTATCTCTGCCTTTCCTGCAAGCTTCCCCTGCCCTCGTCTGTTCTGCCTGTTCCCAGTCTTCTCTTGTCTAAGATGTTTTCTCCCCTACCTCTCACAAGGGCCCAGTGGAAGTATCTTCTCCCTCTGTGGGCTTCCTGCTCAGTTGCTGCCTTCTTGGAACAGGTGGTTACCTTCCCAGGCACATGCATCTTATTACTGCCTGGGAGGTGAGGAACACAAACACCCCAGTGGGGGCAGACATCTGGCGCAGCAGTTACCATGCAGCCTGGGACCCTGCACCCCCTACCAAGGTGCCTGGGTTCGAGTCCTGGCTCTGCTTCCACTTCCAGCTTCCTGCTAATGCACACCCTAGGAAGCAGCAGGTGATGGCTCCAAGACTTAGGTCCCTGCCACCCATGTGGGAGACCTGGATTGAGTTCCAGGCTCCTGACTTCAACCTGGCCCAGCGGTAGCTGTTGGGAACATTCGAGGAGTGAACCAGTGGTTGAGAGAGTTCTTTGTGTTGGTCTGTCTCTGTAGCTCCTTCTGTTTCTCTGCCTTTCAAATAAATAAATAAAATGAATAAAATCTAAAAAAATAAAATCCCTTGACTGTACAACTGGTAGACATCAGTAATTCTTGAGTTTCCACATCCAAGAGACATGCCTTACATTGCAACAAGCCGGCAGACTTGAACCTCCTCTTCCTTGAGGGCATATGAGGGTGAACATCCAAGCAGTGAAGCTGCATTGTTATAAACTTTTATAACAGGAAAGAGCCTTAGGGCATTGTACTTTATTGTGTAATAGGTGCTTTATATACTGTGTGTATATATATATATATATCCTTTCTCATAATATTAAAGGTAAATGTGGTCACCCACATTTTTTTAAAAAATTTGTATTTATTTGAGAGGCAGAGTTACAGAGAGAGAGAGGGAGATACAGAGATAGAGGTCTTACATCAGCTGGTCCACTCCCCAAATGGCTGCAACGGCTGGAGCCGAGCTGACCCGAAGCCAGGAGCCAGGAGCTTCTTCCAGGTCTCCCACGCGAGTGCAGGGGCCCAAGCACTTGGGCCATCTGCTGCTGCTTTCTAAGGCCATAAGCAGAGAGCTGGATCAGAAGAGGAGCAGCTGGGAATTGAATTGGAGCCCATATGGGATGCCAGCACTATAGGCAGAGGCTTAGCCTACTATGCCATAACACTGGCCCTCCACATCTCTCTGTCTCTCTCTTTTGAATGAACGGCCCAGCTCAGGCCATTGCAGCTATATGGAGAGTGAACCAGCAGATGGAAGACCTCTCTGTCTCTCTCTCCCTCTCCCTCTGTAACTCTGCCTTTCAAATGAATAAAATAAAAATCTTAAAAAAAAAAATTAAAAAGACTTGGTGCAGTCGTGCACACCCTAAGTGTGCCTTGGTGGCGCCTGGCACACAGGCCACAGGAAGGCACACAGAGCCTCAGCAGTTCAGGGCAGAGCGAGGGCCAGAAGCCAACGGCCCAGAGCAGTGGCAGCATCCAGATGGGGGTGTGGCTGTGTCTTCCCCGACTCCATGGTGGGTCCCTTACAGGTGCCCCTTGCATGTGTCCCTGGCTATGTGTCCAGAGAAAACAGTTTTTCAGGGGCAGGCTTACCATAGAAAAACAATAACGATTTTCTTTGGCTAAGAGACGGGCTTAAGCCACCAAGGGGTTTTGTTATTAAAAGTAAATAGCAACACACTGTCGTCTTCCTCCCAGAATCCAGAATAAATGGACTTGCCAGGCCGGGTTCGCATCTCGGTGCTAAGTCCCTCACTTCTCTGAAAGATCCTGCCTAAGCCCCAGAGAGGCATGAATAGTTTATGAAGGTTTTATATTTACTGATTTGGACTCTTTGTAATAAAGTTGGGCTTGCTAGCGTTTAGACAAGCGCTTCGGTTATTAACTGGGGCCGAGCCGATGCTCAGGGCCCCGATCTGTTTCTGCCCTCTGCGCCCTGCCTGACCTTGGGCTTGT
Organism: Oryctolagus cuniculus; assembly: GCF_964237555.1. Taxonomy (NCBI): domain Eukaryota; kingdom Metazoa; phylum Chordata; class Mammalia; order Lagomorpha; family Leporidae; genus Oryctolagus; species Oryctolagus cuniculus. The sequence goes on along the minus strand of NC_091442.1, from coordinate 97,756,208 downwards.
CTCCTCTGCTGGGAAATGAGAACAAGGGACCAGGCATTTCGCCTGCGATGTGAGAAGTGCCCATTATTCTCGGATCAGCCTTTACACCTGGACCTTCCAAGATCTCTTTTTTTCTTCAGAAAGGCCTTGGCCCCTGCCGCTGGCCACAGGCCCAGAGCCCCGCTGCTGGCGAGCTTCCCTTGTTCCGCATGTTGCAAAGGCGAGGAGGCAAAGCCCTGCGGGAGTGGTCGCCCCAAACCCTTCGCTGCAGAGAGAGCCCCTCGCCAGCCTTCAGGCCTCCGCTGGGGTCCCTAGCCCCAGCTTCCTGGGAGGCCCCCGGTGGCAGCCCTGGGCCTAATTATCGGGAGCTGGAAAGGCTGCTGTTGACTGGGACTCTTGTGCACACATGGCCTCGGGAAGGTGGGACGCCGGGAGTCCGGGTGCTGCCGGAAGTAGCTGCCCCACCGGAAACGCAGCAGGTGTTCCGGTAACACAGCTCCGGGTACCTTTCCACGCCAGCTCCGGGAGATGGGGGCCTCCCCTTGCCTGAGAGTGATGGGATGGGGAATTGGGGGAGGCAGCGACTCCCCGTTGGCTTTCTGGGGGTGTTGGAGCGCTTGCTCTTCAGCCAAGCACCGACATGCAGGAAACAGCCCTGCTCCCATGGCCTTCCTGAAGAAGAGCTTCGCACCCAGCCCCTACGGTGCATTCGGCAATGTGGACATGCACTGGGCTCTCGGGTTTCTCACTGAGCCTCACAGCTGTGTGAGGAAATCACCCCCATCTTTGCACAGAGGAAACCGCACCTGAGAAAGCCCGGCTTTCCCAAGGAGTCACAGCTGGAAAGCGGTGGCGCTGGAGTTGGAGCTGTGACGCCCCTGTTGCTCTGGACGCCTGCCTGGCTCGGGACTTGGCCGACCCCGCGTTCCCTCCACGGGGCAGACGCTGCCTCCAGCGTGTCAAGGCCATTTCATGGCTTGCGTGTGCATTGGTCAGGTTACGTAAATTGATTTTCACAGGCAGCTTTGCGTGCTGGAATTCTCACTCCCAGCTGGTCCCTTGATGTTCGGGAAAGGAACAGGCTCCCCTCTTTAGAACAGAGCATGGTCGCAGAGTGCCTCCCAGTGCCAGCCACCCAGGGAGAGCCCTGAGGGGGAGGCTCTGTGGCAGCAGCTTGCCCCGGGGACTTGCCTCTTCCTTTTCCCCTCCTGGTTTCCCTGCCTCTGATCCTGCCGCACCCCTCCTCTGCCCACCAGAGACCCCCAATTCCCTTGTTTCTCCAGCCCACACTGCTTTCTTAAGACACACCTAAGAAATGGACATTTTCCAAGGGACTTTTCTCAAATGCAGGGAAAACCAAAAGACATCATTAACAGAAAATAAGTACCTTAGACAATGTTTGTGTTCTTTTCTTAAAACTCACTTTTGCTGAGCCCATAAACTCTTCCCGTAAAAGAATGACACACCTGCACTTAATAGCTGGGAGTGTCCTCCTAGCCCTTTGCCGGGCCTATGGATGCCTTCTTATTTTCCCAGAACCTGGGAGCTGGTTTATTTACCACCCACTTCTTTTTGAAATGCAAACCCTTTGTCTACATAGAGTCTTCCTGTTCAGTTCCAGTGTCCTGTCTGAGGTCCAGCAATGGTTTAAAATACAAAAAAGCAGAGCTTAAATTTTGTCCCTTTGACTGTAGGCTTGACTTAATGACTTTTTTTTTTTTTTAAAGATTTATTTATTTATTTGAAACACAATGTGATGGTGAGAGAGGGAGAGAGAGAGAGGAGAGAGAGAGGGAGAACAAGCAAGCTTCCATCTGCTGGTTCACTCCCCAAATGACTGCAACAGCTGGGGCTGGACCAGACTGAAGCCAGGAGCTTTGTCCAGGTCGTGTCACCCTTCACACGAACCATCTCCTGGTCAGTTTGTTGACTGCAAACACTTGAGATCTGGAGTCAGACCACCTCAGCTAAGCTTCCCCTGAATTCTGGACCCAGTTATTATTGAGATAATAAATGTCCGTTGTTGTAGGTCACTGAGTTTTAATGGTAACTTGTTATGTAGCATCAGATGATACAGATGTGCACCTGATTTTCAAGTGCACAAGCTAATTTCCAATTTTCAAGCTAATTTCCTACTCTGTACTTCCAAGCTATTCTCATGTTTAGGACCTTGCTAGCTAGGTAAGTTACTTAAATTCTCAAAGTCTCAATTTCTTCCTCTGTAAAATGGGCCTAGTAATAGATTCTACCTCAATGAGTTGGTATATCTGCTTCCTAGAACGGCACTTAATAAATGGGATAGCTGTTAGCGTTATAAAGATTTCATCCCAACTAACATAATTCTTGGTTTCTCTCTCTTTATCTCAATCCATTCTTTTCTCGCCTTCTTGGAAGCCTGAGAAAGAACTTCCTGTAACTCCAGGGGCGTGGGCTTCTGCTTGCTCTTCCTCTGTTGTCCGATGTTGGGCTGCTTGTGGGTCTCCCCTCTTGACACTAAATGTTATGAGACTAGAGAGGAACCTCCTGTCTTGGTCTCCATAGTGCCTAACACCACGTAAGTGAATGAATGAGTCTGCCGTGTTTTCTGCCGTCCCTGCACAAAAGTGGTCACTGGCAGTTAATGTCACTTAAATGATTGACTCTTGTCTCCTGCCAATCTATTGGTCCTTTTGCTGTCTGCCTTTCCATCCTAAGAAGCCTGTGATTTTACTGGCCGGCGCCACGGCTCACTAGGCTAATCCTCCACCTTGCGGCACCGGCACACCGGGTTCTAGTCCTGGTCGGGGCGCCGGATTCTGTCCTGGTTGGTGCTCTTCCAGTCCAGCTCTCTGCTGTGGCCTGGGAATGCAGTGGAGGATAGCCCAAGTGCTTGTGCCCTGCACCCACATAGGAGACCAGGAGAAGCACCTGGCTCCTGGCTTTGGATCAGTGCGCTACGCTGGCTGCAGTGGCCATTGGAGGGTGAACCAACGGTAAAAGGAAGACCTTTCTCCCTGTCTCTCTCTCTCACTGTCCACTCTGTCAAAAAAAAAAAAAAAAGCCTGTGATTTTACTATTGATTTGTTGTGGGTGGACAGTAGTTCTCACTTTGTTTTTTTTTTTTTTTCTTTCTTGACAGGCAGAGTGGACAGTGAGAGAGAGAGACAGAGAGAAAGGTCTTCCTTTGCTGTTGGTTCACCCTCCAATGGCCGCTGCTGCCGGCATGCTGCAGCCGGCGCACTGCGCTGATCTGATGGCAGGAGCCAGGTACTTATCCTGGTCTCCCATGGGGTGCAGGGCCCAAGCACTTGGGCCATCCTCCACTGCACTCCCTGGCCACAGCAGAGAGCTGGCCTGGAAGAGGGGCAACCGGGACAGAATCCGGCGCCCCGACCAGGACTAGAACCCGGTGTGCCGGCGCCGCAAGGCGGAGGATTAGCCTAGTGAGCCGCGGCGCCGGCTAGTAGTTCTCACTTTTTATCTTTGTAGCATGTAAGGGCCACTTAAAAGTCAGGAATAGGGAAGGCGTCTGGCCCAGCAGTTAAGGCACCAGTTAAGATACTTGCATTTCACATCCAAGTGCCTGGGCTCAGTATTCAGCTCTGGCTCCAGGCTGCAGCTTTGTGCTAATGTAGATAGACCCTGGGAGGCTGTGGTGGTAGCTCTGGTGATTGGGTTCCCACCTCCCACATGGAAGATCTGGGTTCAGTTCCTAGCTCCCAACTTCAGCCTAGCCCAGCCCCAGCCCCTGTGGGCATTTGGGGAGTGAACCAGCAGATGGGAGCTCTCTCTCTGTTTCCTCTCTCTCTTTCTCTCTCCTTCTTCCTCTGTCCCTCCTCCCCCCACACACATCCTTTCCTCTCAAATAAATAAACATTTAAAAAGTTAAAAATTCAGGAGGACTGCTGCTGTGAAAATCTCTTCACAATAGCCAGAGTACAATTGATTATTTGAGACATTTTCATCTTAAAACTGTGATTCACATTATTTATTGGAACAAAATTCTCAGAGAGAGAGAGCGCGCGCATTAAATACTTTTCTCTAATGTTGGAAGGCAGTGTGGAGAGAGAAAGAGAATAGAATTGTTTCTGACTTAGGTCCAAATCTGGATTCTAGAATTTGCAGGCTGTGTAGCTGCCCAGCTGTGGCTGCAGCTGTTTGCTCCCCGAGTGTCGCATTTGTTCTACTCCCTGTGGATGGCGGCGAGAAGCACCAGAGAATACTCCTTACCCTGCCCAGCTGTGCTTCCCTGAGTTTTCTCATCCTGTATCCCCCGTCTTTGGTGTCTGCTTATTCGCCAGATCGTGAAGAGTCACTTAGTGGATGACATGCAATGCTGGCCATGAGGCTCCACCAACAAACAGGACCCCGTCCTACCCCCGAGCAGCTCCTGGCGCTGACAAGTGGCGATCTGGGCTCCAGGCAGCTCTCCAGCATGGCCTCACTGGGTTACACTTCTGCTGGCGTGAATTCTGGGTCAGCCTCAGCCCCTGGGGATTGCCTCTTTCCAGTTCGCAGGTTTGGATGCTGGGGAGCCCAGTGTGGTGTTTACTCTCCGTTTTGCCTTGCTAAGGGAAAGCTGGGACTTGTTGTTCTGCTGTTAAAACATTAATTAGTTATGCTTGTGGCAGGAAACATCATGTAAGCCAAAATTAGCAGTTTTAGTACCTCTTCTGCTGAAGCTGGACCAGAGGCAGAGCCCGATCTGGGGGAGGTGGGCCTGCCACTCCAGACAGCAAGTGACATGAGCTCAGCAGAAGTTAACCAGGGAGGGGTGACCGTCCCCTGGAAAATCCATGAACCAGTCAGGAGAGTCTAGGAGCTGGAAAGGGGTGATTTGTTCACTGTTTCTGCTGGTTGTCCTTGACAAAATTCACCCAGCCCCTCCATCCAAACCAAGTGCCTACTGTGTACCACTGCTGATAAAGGGAAAAAGAGATGAACATTCTTAAGTGGGATGCTAGAAGAATTAATTGTTGCAGTTATGTCTGGACCATAATTTGGCCATACTTAGAAACTTAAAAAAAAATCAAACATTTATTTGTTTGAAAGGTAGAGTTACAGAGAAAGAGAGAGAGACAGATCTTTATCATCTGGTTTACTCCCCAGATGGCTGTAACAGATGGGGCTAGGCCAGGTCAAAGCCAGTAGCCAAGAGCTTCTTATGGGTCCCCAATGTGGGCGGCAGGGCCCAGGCATGTGGCCATCCTCTGCTGCTTTCTCAGGTTGCATTAGCAGGGAGCTGGATTGGAAGTGGAACAGCTGAGACTTGAACTGGCGCCCATATGGGCTGCCTGTGTGGTGTCTTTACCCACTGTGCCACAATGCCAGCCTCAGAATCATCTATTTTGGATCCATCTGTGAAGCAGTTTCACTTATGAGAATCTATACGGGGGATGAAATAATGAAAATTTGCACAAATGTGTGTGAATGCCTATTGTTTATGATAATTTAAAAGGCTAAAAAGACAAATGAAATGACCAGCCACAGGGGACTAGTGAGTGACAACCTCGTCTGGCATACGATGGAAAATGCTGCAGCCTGGAAGCAATCTGTTGTTTTGTGTTTTTTTTTTTTTTAATTAATTAATTGATTTATTTTTTTGACAGGCAGAGTGGACAGTGAGAGAGACAGGGAGAAAGGTCTTCCTTTTTGCCGTTGGTTCACCCTCCAATGGCCGCTATGGTCGGCGCGCTGCAGCCGGCACACCGCGCTGATCCGATGGCAGGGGCCAGGTACTTCTCCTGGTCTCCCATGGGGTGCAGGGCCCAAGCACTTGGGCCATCCTCCACTGCACTCCCGGGCCACAGCAGAGAGCTGGCCTGGAAGAGGGGCAACTGGGACAGAATCCGGCGCCCCGACCGGGACTAGAACCCGGTGTGCCGGCGCCGCAAGGTGGAGGATTAGCCTAGTGAGCCGCGGTGCCGGCTAGCAATCTGTTTTGAACAGAGTTTAGGGACCTACTGAATGTTAATGTTAATGTCACATTGTTAAGAGTATGTCAGAAACCAGCCGGTGCCGCGGCTCACTAGGCTAATCCTCCACCTTACGGTGCTGGCACACTGGGTTCTAGTCCCGGTCGGGGCGCTGGATTCTGTCCCGGTTGCCCCTCTTCCAGGCCAGCTCTCTGCTGTGGCCCGGGAGTGCAGTGGAGGATGGCCCAAGTGCTTGGGCCCTGCACCCCATGGGAGACCAGGAGAAGTACCTGGCCCCTGCCATCAGATCAGCGCGGTGCGCCGGCTGCAGCACGGCGGCCATTGGAGGGTGAACAAATGGGAAAGGAAGACCTTTCTGTCTCTGTCTCTGTCTCTCTCTCTCACTGTCCACTCTGCCTGTCCAAAAAAAAAAAAAAAGTATGTCAGATGTCAGAAACCAATAAGAACAGAATGATTCTACTTTCTGTAATAAAGATAAGCATAAAACAGTCTTTGTGGTAGCTATCAATAGGTTATTGGAATTTTCAAATTTATCTTCTTTGTGGATCCCTGAATTTTTTACAGTAGATATGTGTTGGGAACTCTCTGAAGATCTGCCTTCTTCCTGGTGGCATCTGGGTTGCTGTCACCACTGGACAGGAGACCAGGGGCTCAGGGAGCCCAGGGTGGCCCTAGGGAGGGCCTGGGGACTTGGGGCTTTGCAAGGGAGGCCTTGGAAGCCGTGGTTCTCGGTCTGGGGCAGCTGATGCACCTGAGGAAACTTCTGCAGTGTTTCCTGCCTCCAGACCGGCCCTGAGACTTCCGCAGACCCTGGGAAGGAGGATGACTTGGCCTTCCTCCATTGGCTCCCATCTGCCTTTCACCTGTGCTTTGGAACAGCGGACGTGTCGAGCAAGATGGTGGCATGGGCAGAGGGGCGTGGACTGCAGGGTCCAGCTACACGGCTGGGTGAACCAGTGCAATTCAGGCACCGAAACATTTTGATCACTGTTACTCTAGGACTAGGGTGTCAAGCGCCAGAGATGGTCTTCAAGGAGGCTAATCCTGCATGGGATAATCTGGTATTGCCTGCCATGAAGGTACTTTGTGCTGTCCTTGCAGTCCTTCTGAATCTGTCAAAGAGAAAAGCTGCCTGGGACGCCTGCGTCCCCTATCGCAGTGCCCAGGGTCAGTCCTGGCCGTGCTCCTGACTCCAGCTTCCTGCGATGTGCACCCTGGGAGGCAGCAGGTGATGGCTCGGATACCTGGGCTCCTGCCACCGCATGGGAGACCTGGACTGAGTTTCTGGCTTCCAGCTTTGGCCTGGCTCAGCCCCAGCTGTTGTAAGCACTGGGGGAGGGAACTGGCAGCTCGCTCGCTCTTTCTTCCTACCTCTCAAATAAGTAAACAGTTTGAAGCTAATTCTAAGGAAAAGCTTGGTTTGTTGACAGTCCTTACTTACTGCTGTAACACTGCCAGTTACCTTGTCTGCAGAGGGCCAGATCAGGCCTCAGCGAGTGACGCTGTCCAGCTGGATTTAGTAACATCTTTCATTTTTATTGTATTTATTCAGAAATCACCCTTTTTTTTTTTTATAGGCAGAGTGGACAGTGAGAGAGAGAGACAGAGAGAAAGGTCTTCCTTTGCCTTGGTTCACCCTCCAATGGCCGCCGTGGCTGGTGTGCTGCGGCCGGCGCACCGCGCTGATCCGAAGGCAGGAGCCAGGTGCTTCTCCTGGTCTCCCATGGGGTGCAGGGCCCAAGCACTTGGGCCATCCTCCACTGCACTCCCTGGCCACAGCAGAGAGCTGGCCTGGAAGAGGGGCAACCGGGACAGAATCCGGCACCCCAACCGGGACTAGAACCCGGTGTGCCGGCGCCGCAAGGCAGAGGATTAGCCTAGTGAGCCTTTTATGTGTAGACAGTGAAACTGATTTTTTTCTGTATGGAAGTGATCACAGGTTTTTCTTTAAAAGGAAACTCAGTGGGGCCCGTGTTGTGGCACAGCAGGTTAGGCTGTTACCTTGTGACACCAACATCCCATATCAGTGTGGATTCAAGTTCTGGCTGCCCCACTTTGATCCTGCTCCCTGCTAATGTGGCTGGAAAGGCAGCAGAAGATGGCCCAAGGATTTGGACCCCACCACCCATGCAGGAGACCTGGTTGGAGTTCCTGGCCCAGCCCCAGCCAGGCATTTGGAGAGTGACTATTGATGGCATTCGGGTTGTAAACCAAGCAGATGGAAGCTCTCTCGCTCACTTGCTCTTGCTCTAGCTCTCTGTCTCTGTCTCTTTCTCTTTGTTGCTCTACCTTTCCAATAAATAGTAACAAATAGGGTAGAAAATCCCACTCTGTATGCGTGCTCTTGTCTCCAAGGCACATGCAAGTATAGGATACCACCCTTTCTGGTACAAAAATCTGTGTCTTGTTTTCCATTTATTTTAAATAAGGATTGTGAATGCCATATTTGTAATGAAAGAGGATGTGTAGTTAACTTATAGAAATGGTCGACAGTGTATAAGGGCTGTAATAGGAGGGGGAGGTGTCCGGGTCGGGAAGGGGTATTCCCCCTTCCATTGACGAAAGAAAGGGGATGGGAGGGGCCTGAGGTGGTGGCTCTCAGACAGCAGATGGACAGGAAGGAAGGCAGGGGTTGGCAGAGGAGGAGGATCCACAGCCAGGGGCAGCTGAGCCCCAGGAGCCTCCAGCACCCGGGCAGGAGGTGAGAAGTTCAGCTGTCCCAGCAGTGCCGTGCCTGCGCCTTCTGCTGCCTTCGATGTTGGTTCTGAGTTGGCTTTTGCTTATACAACCCAAACCTGGGGCTGAGACCTCTAGGTCCCTGGAAGAATTTCAGCAGAGGAAAGAGCTCAGTGGAGATGGCAGCGTTACCAACTATGAAAACAAAGACGCAGGCCGTGGTTTGCGGGGAGCCCGTGGCCAGTCTTCGGCCTTGCATTTGGAGTCGCTGCACTCGGTGTGTTACTGTGATCAGTATGGCGTGTCCCCGGTGGTCGGTGTGTTACTGTGATCAGTATGGCGTGTCCCCGGCGGGGCAAGCTGCTTGGACGTGCCATCAGATGTGCTGGCTTTGTGTATCTGAGTTTGTCTGTGTGCATTCCCACACAGCCCTGTCCCCAGCTCCTGGTGGCGCTCAGATCTGAGCTGCATAAATCAAAGGCCAACACCTACAAGTCCGTGGGTGGGTGTGGAGCACCTGTGCTTTGGCAGGCATCCTGGGGGGTGGGTGCTGTCTGAGTGGCTTTGTGTCCTTGCTGACCGTGTGCCCACCCCAACAATCACAGTAGGCTGTCCGTTAAAGTGAAAGAGGTCAATAAAATACACGAGGACCACAGGGGAAGTAACACTTAGTTCTAGATGGAGAAACTAAGGGAGGCCTCATGGAGGATGTGTCTGATCAAACCCCAAGAGCGTGAGCACGTGGATGGGGGGTGGGGTGAATGGAGAGGAACAAAAGTGTGAGTATAGCGAGGGAGAACAGGGCCCTAGGCCCAGATTGGGGTGGGGAGCCTCCAGCCCATGGCCTGTGAAGTCCTTCTGTCTGGCCCTGCCAAGCCAACCTGCAGTGGGACTTGGTGGGCTTTGAAATTCAAGACATCTGTAGCGGGCTGACTTTTAAGTTGATAACTTTGTATGGCCCACGAGTGGTGTTACAAGTATCCAGGTGGTCCTTGGAGAAAGAGGGGTGCCCACGCCTGCCCTGGGTGATCACACAGTCCCTGCACACTAGCACTGCTGCGGAGTAGCCTGTGGCTTTCTGTGCAAGGAGTGCTCCCGGCAGTGGCAGCCCGTGGTACCCATGGCAACCTGTGACAGCCACGGAGCGATGGGGCAGAGCCAGGAGCCACCACAGAAGGACAACCAAGAGAAGAGTTTAGGCTTCACTTGGAACTATTAGATAATAAGCATCTTTGTGCAGAGGGTTCCAGTAGATACACTCTTCGCTTTGCTTACTGATACTTGGGAGGCAGAGGTGACAAGCGTCCGATACGTGACAGTTGGCCAAATGAATAACGTTATGTGCAACAGGGGACGTGATTTCTGCAAGACCTGGGCCACAGTCGAAAGTGCTGCAGTCGGAATTCTTCAGTGTCACACGCTTAAAGAGCGCTTGCCTCTTGAATGCACGGCTACTGTTGTGCAAGGAGGTCTTTATCCCGCCAGAATCCAGATGTTACACTGCAAAGACAGCCTGAAGCCCAAGCGCTGAGCTGCAGCCTCCTGTCTCTGCTGCGGGAAGCCACAGTGGTGTTTCTCGGTGTTGGCCAGCAGGCGGTGACGGTGCTATCCGTGCCGTTTGCTTATGCCCAGTGTTCTTTATTTATTGTTTTTGTATACAATGTGTGTTCATTACAGGAGAAATTAGAATATAGAGCGAAGCACATTGTGGGTGGGAATCTGAGCCATCTGTCGACAGCCGCTTCTGAAGTTCAGAAGGCCCTGTGTGGCCAGCAGCCAGGTCAGCAAGCAGTTCACAGGGAGCACGTTATTTTTGCTAGAAACCAGTAGATCCTGATGAATTACCCATCACCCGGGTGAGAACCGTTGGCTGCCACCCTACCGCCTCCCTAAGGTGGAAGGAAAAAGCAAAAGCGGTTCTCCAACCACATCCTGTTCCGGGGACAAACGTGCAAGAGCTAGCAGGTGCACAGCCTGTGTTGTAAGTGGTGCTGGGGAGGCCTCAGCTCCCGCCTTCTAGCCACTCAGACAAGCACCTTGCACAAAAAGCTCTGTCCCACGCAGCAGCCCTCAGAGTGGCTCAGGCCACAGAACCCTCCCTCACACTGGGCTAGAGTACTTGCACTGCTGGTCTCACCTAGTTCTCCTCCCTGGTTCTAAGAAGCCAGAGTTGTTTTTACACTGTTTCTAATTGGTCCTTGAACTTTGAACACCTGTCTTTTCATCAATAAAAACCATTTCTAATCCCCACTATGCTTATTAAAATATCCTCTGACATGGATCAAGGATAAAAGTAGCTGAAGCGTTATAATAACTGCCTCTGGGCTATCGGCGTTTTTCACACACTTTTCAAAAGCTAAATAAATTGTCCCTAGGATAGAAATTAAAATTCACACATCTATATAGCATACTATTTGGGCTGTTTATTTTTATTATGTTTATTTTGAATAACACAAAATACTGTTTCAATTTATGCATATGTGTGTGTAAATTGCTTAACACTTTTGATATTCATCTTATGTGTGTTGCTAGCAACAGTGGAATCATATGCTATCAGTGGTTTTATAACTTACCTTTTTATTAATAATATGTTATGCGTATATTTGTGGATCAGCATACCTCTGTCTTGTCAGTGTTAATGACTGCTTAATATGCCATTTTATAACATGATTTATTCACAGCTCACTATTAATGGGCATTTGTGAGTTTTACAACTTTTTGCTATTAGCATCCATATGAAGATTATCTTTGTACATGTTTCTTTGAGTACTTGATTATTTTATTAGGATACATTCCCAAAAGTAGAATTACTGAATAATAGGTTGTGCATTAAAAAATGTTTTAAACAAGATTTCAAATTACTCTTTGAAGGGGCTGGCACTGTGGCGTAGCAGGTAAAGCCACCGCCTGCAGTGCCAGCATCCCATATGGGCACCAGTTCGAGTCTGGCTGCTCCACTTCCTATCCAGCTCTGCTGTGGCCTGGGAAAGCAGAAGATGGCCCAAGTACTTGGACCCCTGCATCTGCATGGGAGACCCAGAAGAAGCTCCTGGCTCCTGGCTTCGGATCGGCGCAGCTCTGGCCGTTGTGGCCAATTGGGAAGTGAACCAGAGGAAGACCTCTCTCTCTGCCTCCTCTTCTCTCTCTTTGTGACTCTGACTTTCAAGTAAAATAAATAAATCTTTAAAAAATAATTACTCTTTGAAATAATATAGCAGTCTATATTCCTGCCAACATCTGCTTACTCTTCCACACTAGAAAGAATTTAAATTTTTTTTGTTCATCTGATACATTTAAAAAATGGTAATTCATGTTAATCTTCCAAGTGAGACTGGGCTTTTTAAAATATGAGGGTGCTTCAGAAAGTTAGTGGGAAAATGGAGTTAAAAGGTAGGTTTGAGGCAGGCATGCACAGCAAGTGAGTTGCCACTTGGGGTGGCTGTGTCTCATATCAGCGCCTGGGTCAATCCTGGCTTCTCCACTTCTAACCCATCTTCCTGCTAAAGGATGCAGCAAGTGATAACTAAGGTACTGGGGGGCCTGCCACCCATACAGGGGGCTTGGATTGAGTTCTGGGCTCCTGGCTTCAGCCTTCTCCAGCCCTCCCTGTTCGGATATTTCAGGAGTAGCTCTGTACATGGAAGATCTCTTTCTGTCTGCCCTTGTGCCTGGGGGTTTGTTTGTTTGTTTGTTTAAGGTGATTGTTTATTTTAGAGATAGAGTTTTGGACAGGCAGAGGCAGGGAGGAGAGAGGTCTTTCATCTGCTGGTTCTCTCCCCAGATAGCCCCAACGGCCAGAGCTGCGCCGATCCGAAGCCAGGAGCCAGGAGCTTCTTCCTGGTCTCCCACGTGGGTGCAGGGGCCCAAGGACTTGAGCCATCTTCTACTGCTTTCCCAGGCCATAGCAGAGAGCTGGATCGGAAGTGGAGCAGCCAGGACTGGCACTGGCACCCCTAAGGGATACCAGTGCTGCAGGCAGAGGCTTAGCCCACTATGCCACAACATTGGCCCCCTCTCTGCCTTTCAAACAAAGTGAAAATAAATAAAAATTTAAAAGAAAATAATATTTTGGTGGAAAGAAATTTGAGATACATGCCTCATTTTTCCATCAGACATATTTTCCATAAAGTTTTAGAAGACCACTCATGTTTGCTGTCTGTTAATTTTTATCCTTTTATTCTAGTTTCAAGTGGTGATGGTGTAGGAAAATGAATCTTCCACACATTGATTCTCCTCTTCGGTGTCAGCAGCTGCATGAAAATGCCTTCTCTTGTAGACAGGGCACTCTGGAGCTGGCAGAAAGCAGTCCTGGCCGGCGCATTCCCTGGTGAGGTGGGGCCGTGTTTGGATGTGCCTTCGAGGCTCAGGGGGGCTTCGGTGTGGGCCCCCCACTAGGAACAGTCTGAAGAGCCTCTTCCCTGCCTGACCCTTCACCTGCCAGGGTGAAATTTATCCGCATGGCATGAGCCGGGAGCTGAGAGTTCCCAAGTACAGCTGATGGATGTAGACAGCCAGAGGGAGAGAGTGGCCAGCAGGGGGATACTTGCCCAGCAGAATGATCTAGTTGCCTTGTCCAGAATGGATTGCCTTAGCGGAAAGACTGCTGTGTCTCCAGTTCATTTGCTGATGGGTTTGGGGGAGGTCGAGCAGGGAGGGAATCCTATTTGTCTTCCCTCTCCCTCATCATGATTTTAGAATTCAGTATATAGGAGCAAAATAGCAGTTCTGGGAGGGACTCTGCTTTGTTGGCTGTGTGTCTGGAGAGAGGACCTGCATCCCAGCGGGTAGGGGGCCCACTGCTCATGGCCACCACGAGAACCTTCTCCCTCCCTCCGCCTCCACCTCTGCTGCCTGAGGCTCAGAATTGCCCCTCTAAATAAGGAGCCTTCATTAGAGCTGCAGCCTTCGATGAAAATGCATCGTGAGATGAGAATTACCATCAAATCACGCTGAAGTGCTAATGACTTATACTCAGTCTTTCTGAGGGGAGGATCAGGCTCCAGAAAGGGGAAGAAGCAAGGTCCACCTGGAAGCAGGAAACGCAGAGAAGAGAAGCTGGAGAACAGAACAGCACAGCGTGCGGGGACAGGACTGTGACCCGGCCGGGAAGACAGGATCGGGACGCCCGCATCCCATGGCACGGTGCCTGGGCTTGACTCCCAGCCCCACTGCCAGTTACAGCTTCCTGCTAATGTGCCTGGGAGGCAGCAGTGAGGACCCAAGTTCCTGGATCCCTGACACCCAACGGAGAGACCCAGATGGAGTTCTGGGCTCCTAGCTGCTGTGGGCATTTACTAAGAGAGTAAGCCAGTGGATGGAAGATCTTTCTGTGTCTCTGCCTCTCAGCTGTACATGCATGCATACATACATACATTTATGTAGTATTTTAATTAAAACTCACCTTGGATTTGAAAAGTTTGCTTTTCAGAGACCTTTTCCCTTGTGTCCTTGCGATTTCTCATGGAGCAGCTTGTGAGGAAATTGGCATTTTGAGTCCTTTGTTTAGCTTGTTTTTCGGTGAAAGTGTCCTGTTTTCTGGACTTGTGCTGATTAGCATTCTCTCTCTCACTTTCTGTCAAGCTGAACAAAATTACACTAAGTATTTGGTGGGATTTTTTTTCTTTCTCATCGATGCTCTCCTTTAAAAAAAAAATGTACTTTGGCTCAGCATGTTCCTGATTTCTACCCTGGGGAGTCCCTGGGCCACTCTTCTCGTCAGCAGCCTTGTCTCTGAACACCAGCCTTCACTTCCCGTCCTTCCACTGTGAACTCAACACTGTTCCCCTGCCCTCACCGTCTCCCTCCACTCTTCCCCACATTCCTCCTGTGTTTCTGTTTCTTCTTCAAAGTCTTCCTCCTCTCCTGTCTCCCAGATTGTCATGCCTACTGTACTCAAACAGTGCTAAACTTCCTGTGAACCTCTTTTAAAAGAAATATATATATTTTAAATTTGAGAGGCAGAGAGACAGAGAGCTGCCACCCACTGGTTCACTCCCCAGATACCCACTATAGCCAGGACTAAGCTGGGGCCAGAGCAGTCTGGGTCTCCCACACGGGTGGGATGGACCAAGTACTTGTGCCGTCACCTGCTGCCTCCCAGGATACATGTTGGCAGGAAACTGGAATAAGACACAGAGCTGGAAATTTTTTTTAAGATTTTATTTATTTATTTGAAAGAATTACAGAGAGGGAGAGACAGACACATCTTCCATCTTCTGGTTCACTCCCCACATAACCACAGCAGCCAGGACTGGACCAAGCTGAAGCCAGGAGCTTCATCCCGATCTCCCTCGTGGGTGGCAGGGGCCCAAACACTTGGGCCATCCTACACTGCTTTTCTCAGACCATTAGCAAGGAGCTGGATCAGAAGTGGAGCAGCTGGGACATGAACTGGTGCTCCTATGGGATGTAGGTGCCACAGGTGGCGATTGACTGGGTACATCACAGTGCCAGCCCCGGAGCCAGGAATTGATCCCAGTTATGCTAGAGTGGGTTGTAAGCATATTAACCACCAGGCCAACACCTGCCCCAGAAAGTGCATTTTAAAAAAATACGAGGAATATATTCATGCTGTAAAAAATGGGAATGTAGAATAAATGAGAAAATGCAATTCCTTCTCCCTATGCCAACCCCAACAGCTCTTACATTCCTTAGGTGCTAACGTTTTCCTGTTTATTGCCTCAGACTCTTCCTGCTCCTGTACAGACATTTCCACATGGGAAAATACATAAAATTATTTCTAAAAGATAAGACTACACTATTCTATAACTTTCTTTTTAAAACGTAATGTTACCTGTAAGTTTGATTCACGTGTTCGTGGCTATGCCGTCTGGTAGATCACCTCATCAGAATGCACTGTCAGTTTCCTAATGATGGACCTTGCAGTTACGTCCGGGATTGTTTTATCACAGAGAGAGATGCAGTAACCATTTTTTGAGATAGACATTTGTGTGTTTCCTGGCATTCCTCGGCGGCAGTGCCTAGGAGCAGAACATCTGGCTCAAGCAGTATGCACATTTCTAAATAGTGACAGCTGTCGCCAGCTTGCCCCCTCCAGACCCAGTAGTCCCAACGTAGCAGCCATTGGAGAGCTATCATCCAGTCTGCAGGTCTCAGCGTGGGTCATCTTCTCAGGGAAGCCTTGAATCGTCGCCTTCCTTGCAGGCAGCATGGCGGGGGAGGGTCACCAAAAAACTGTCAGTTCCCAAATGTTGACACTTACCTCATTATGGGGCTGTCTGTTAAATAATCTGTCTCCACCACTGGTCTCTGAGCTCTCTATCTTTTACATTTTTTTTTCCCTGACATCAAAAGTGGCCCACCTTCACTCTATAGAATTCCAGTGTTACAGAAACGCCTGATGTTCAGACAAATGCTGGTCCTCCTCGGTGCCCCCCCTGCATCTGTCTCATCAGCGCTTGCAGCACCCAGGGTGGTGAGGCACGTCCACAAGCCGAGTTCCTATGGGAAGGGATCCTGCAGCACCTAGTAAGGTGGCCGGTGCCTCGTGCGTGCCCGTGCGTGCCACCTGAATGGATGGCAGGAGGCTGTGCTCAGCGAGTTACATAAGCTCCTGTGGTAGATCCTGGGGTGACCCAAGCAGGTGGTGTCGGCTTTGCTGGTCCCCTGTTCTCGTCACAAACTCTGACGCTAATGAGATTGGCTCTCCTGCAGCCGATCTGGTTGCACAGCCGCTAAGAACTCTTCCGCTCCTCTAACAAAGCCAGAGCAGGAGCCTGGGAAGCAGTTATTAGCCGAGGTAGATGGGTCTACTAATGTGATTTGTTGCTGTGTGTGTTTATTAGCCACTGGCTCTGTGCTCAGGCAGTCACTGTCCGTGGCATTTGCTGAGCCAGGCGGTCTGTTTCAGGAAGACGTAAAGCCAGGCCCTGACCAGAGTCCTAAATGGAACAGTGCCTAGCGGGTCGTGTTATCCTTACACAAGCCCCAGCAGCTCCAGCTTCCAGATGATATGCGGCCTCAGGGAGGTCAGCTCTCCAAGGCCACACAGCTACAGATAGGAAGGGGTAGTGGCTGCCTTTGAAAACAGGTCTTTAGTTATAAACCATCGCTAGACCCCCTTTTACCCTTCTTCTTGTCCCCCTGGCCCCAGATGGTGTTTCCGCTGTGAAGCAGGAGGTGCAAATCACTGAATGGAACAGCTCAGAATCCCTTTCTTGTTCATGGAAAACCCTGTTTGCATCTTCAAGAAAACTCACCGTTGTTAACTTTGGTTCTCACCTCCTGAAATCCTAGACCGCTGGCGATGAATGGGTTCAAGTTCACAGGTTCAGATTCATCTAGGGCAGCAGGGAGTGGGAGACCCAGTGCAGTGTCGGCCATCCGTACCGTCGCAGGAGGAGAGCATCCAGATGTCACTACCTGGATGACAGGGCTGGTGTTGGCTTGGCTTTCTATGCGGCAGAGCTGGAGTTTAATAGAATTCCACACTGTAGGGAAGTTGTAAACTAGAACCAGAAACATAAGGCAGTACATCACAGATTGTCCCAAAGCTGCCTTCCTACCTGGAGGCTAAAAAAAGATCTTGTAGATGCTGTTGTGGTTAGATTATACCATGTGGATTACAATCCCTGTATTCCACCCCATTCCATGTGGTCACATCTCTTGTTTTTACTGACGTATGAAAAATGAGACCTGTCCATCGAAGTTTACCTAAAATTTTCGAGGAAATTCTTCTCTCGTCACACTTCCTGTTGTCCAGCACTGCAGTGAGGCGAGAACTCTGAGATGCCGACACAGTAATCTGTCTTTAGTGACACACATTATCTCTGCAGTGAAGGAGCTAAGTGAGGATTACGATGACATCATGTCACACGGGGTCCGTTTTTGCGACCACGTGATTTGTATTACAGTTAGGAAAATGTTTGCTTGTGGCACATTTGGGGTTTCAGAATTGTACATAGAGGATGGTGGGTCTGTAATTGTCTTATCTGCGTTGGCTGAAGTGTAGCTTCTAGACCAAAGCCACGTTTAGAAGAGGGTCCAGGTGCCCCTTATTTAAAGCAAGAAGGACTTTGGTTGGGGAGAGGGGTTGCCTCTGTGACAGTTAGGGGCTGCCTGAACCGTTCCTGGGTGTGTCCCTTTAGTGGCCCAGTTCTAAGCCCAATGGATCTCAGGGTGGGAAACTCTGTCCTCCCAGACACTCGCCCGACCTGCTCCTCCAGCTATGGCCTCCTCCCTCCTCCCCAGCACTGTCCCAGACCCCACAGCTCTGCAGACTTCTTTCCTGGGTGCTGTGCACCCTGCAAACCCACATCTCTCGGTTTGGGAGCATTCGCTATGGAAACCAGTTTGGCTCCTCTCCTCCCCTTCCCAGGTGGGCTCCGGGGCTCTGCCCACTTGGCACGAGCTGATGGTGCCGTCTGGCGATGTTTGCATTGCTTGTTTCTGTGGGACATGGTCTCTAGGAGTTTCTGCAGGGGGGTGTGTTTCCCCACACCTGGTGACCAGCCTGTTGTTGTTTTTTCTCCAGGCTCAGTGTGAAACACTCACTTTATAAAACTTTCTGTTTCTCAAAGATCTCCCATCTGCTGGTTCACTCCCCAGATGCCCGCACAGCTGGGGCTGAGCCAGGCCGAAGCTGGGAGTTGGGAACACAATCCCGGTCTCCTGTGTGGGTGGCAGAACCCCAGTCATCTGTGTCATCACCTGCTGCCTTCCAGGGTCTGCATTTGCAAGAAGCTGGAATTGGGCGTTGGAGCCGGGCATGGAATCCGGGCACTCCCATGTGGGATGTGGGCGTGTCAATCATTAGGCCACACCCCCAATGCACTCCCCACCCCTACAGTGATGCCTCAGGGTTGCCATTCTGAGAAGAAGACTGGGCAAAGTCAACGGGTGTGGCCAGCTCATGTCCCTGCCCCTACTTCAGTTCTTGGGAGCCTTCGGTGTGCTATCTAGCCACTGTCCCTCCAGTTTGTGGAGTGCTTTAAGCAGCGAGTCTCCCCGCAGACTACTTAGACCTGGAGATGCCTGCCTGTCATTGCTGCTGGCTGGAGCCTGGCAGTGCCGGCAGCTTCTCCTGGCACCTGATTTATCAGCGTGCAGCCTTCCTGCCATGTTGCCCTTGCCTGGGCCAAGAGTCTTCCATCAGCCTGGTGACACCAGTTGCCAAGGCAACCACGTCTAAGGAGTCCTCAAGATTTACAGCTTGTTCCCAGGCTGCCGGGTGCGCTCCAGAATTCTTGCTGACACTGTTGACTCCATAAACTCCCAGGCCTGTGGGATGTATAAATCTCCAAGCTTGTCTGTGGAATTCACTTTCCCGTGTGCAAGGCCTGGGCTGGGGGGTCCAAGGAAGATAGGCTTCAGGGAGCTCTTGAACTTCACTGTTTTGTGTGGATATATGTGTAGGCATTTTTTTATGCAGAGAGGCAAGCACTGGGTCCCCACCACCACCCTGCCCCCCGCCATGTGAAGCGAGGAAGAAAGGATATGTAATTGCACACACACCAAGGTTCAGGCTGTGTGAACAGACAGATCCACAAAGGACAAAGTGTTGGAAGTTAAGAGGAAGAAGAGAAATCACCCTTGTGTGAGGCTGATCGATTTTCAGGCGTGTGTGAAGGTGTTACGTTGCAAGGCTTTGCTTCGGTTGGTCGTTTGCAGTGGTCAGGATGCCAGCATTCTCTGTGGCCTCCAGCCTTGTGGGTTGTGATTCATTCGTTCCTTAGCTCATTCCGTGCCTGCCTGCCTCATCACATGGGCGTGGCCCTCCCTGCTGGGGTCCCCTGTCCCAGAGCTCAGCCCTCCTGAGTTTCCCTCTCGGCAAACACTGGCTCTCTCACTTGTTTCCAGACTCACCTGGGTGCTTGTTCCCCTTTTGTTCAAGGGAAGAAAAAGAGAAGGCAGTGCTGGTTAGTGAAGAAGGCTCCTTCCAGGATCTCGAAGGAATGAAGTGGGGAAATTCAGTTGCCAGAGAGGTGACAACCTAAATAACTGGGTGTCGGGCAGAAGTGTCCCTTTGACCTGGCTTCTTGCTGGTTGGGGTCTGGTGCTTTTGGAAAATTGCCTGGCTGCTTCTAAGCTTTGCAGAGGGATCAAAGGCTTGTTCGTTCAGAGTGTGTTTGTAAGCAATTGGTTGGAAATCTTCCCATCCTCACGGGTCAGTGAGGGCAAAGCAGTATGCCGCTGTCAGTGTGGCTGGGGCCAGCGAGCTCACCTGCCCTCTGTGTGTGTTCTCTGCACCTTGGTGGCTCTGTCCCTGCCGAGGGCGGTCTCAGGACACAGGAAGAATTAAAAGCTGTGCTTTAGGTCTGACATCTGATACTTGCTTTCAAAATCTTCCGTACACAGACCCCAAAATGAGAGGAGGTGAAATGAATAGGGTGAAGGATGACTCATGTTTGTTTTTTGTGCCTTTTACCTTGTTGGTCTGGAAACTGTCATAATGAAAAAATTCTTAGAGCATTTACATGCCTAAAGGAGCAAAACAGTCAACAGAAACAAGTGTGCAAAGCCCCACATGACAGGAGGAACCCCTGTCATTCCTTTGGGAACAGCCAGCCCCAGATGCCTCTGGAGTCCAGTGGAGTGGAAGCTGATGACCCTGGGGAGTCCAAGGTGTCCAGAGGGGCAGCTGCCCCTGGACGTGGGGCTCCCCACAGCCCTCTATAGTATGAGTTCAAGAGCCGCACACTCCCTGGCTCCCTGTAGCTCGGGCCATCACCGTGTCACCCGTGCCTTTGTTAGTCGACATGTCCATTCATTGAGCACATACTGGCTGAGAGCTGCTCTATAGGCCGGGGACATAGTGGTGAGGGTCTGCTCAGGTGACCAACACCTCCCCCGGTGGGGAGACTGGCAGTCAACGCACCATGCACTCATCAGTGAGCAGGCAAACCACAGGTGGTGGGAAATCAGCGAGGAGAAACCGGGGCTGATGGTGTGGCCGTCAGGGAGGACCGGAGAAAGTGGTGCCAGGCCGGTGCCATGGCTCAATAGGCTAATCCTCCGCCTGCGGCACTGGCACACCGGGTTCTAGTCCCAGTCGGAGCGCCGGATTCTGTCCCGGTTGCCCCTCTTCCAGGCCAGCTCTCTGCTGTGGCCAGGGAGTTCAGTGGAGGATGGCCCAAGTGCTTGGGCCCTGCACTCCATGGGAGACCAGGAGAAGCACCTGGCTCCTGGCTTCGGATCAGCGTAGTGCGCCGGCCGCAGTGTGCTGGCTGCGGCGGCCATTGGAGGGTGAACCAACAGCAAAGGAAGACCTTTCTCTCTGTCTCTCTCTCTCTCACTGTCCACTCTGCCTGTCCAAAAAAAAAAGTGGTGCCGTCGAAGCTGAGTCACGGAGTATGAGACAGCGCCAGCTACTAAGACTGAGTGGCACCGTTTTCTACACGGAGGGGACTGCGGATACCAGAAGCAGCCTTGGTGAGGTGCAAAACCCAATCACAAGCGAGTAGGGGAGAGTGTGTGGCTCAGCCTTTATGGGCTCTCTCCCTCCTTTTCTTTTTTTCTTTCTTATCTATCCATGTCGGAGGCAGAGACAGAGGTCTTCCATCTCTGCTGGTCACTCCCCAAATGCCCACAATGGCTTGGGCTGGGCTAGGCCAACCCCAGGAGCTTGGAACTCAATCTGGGTTCCCCACATGGAGTGGTTCCCCAGCTGCTTGTTTTCTCCCGAGTTGCACGTTAGCAGGAAGCTGGGATCCGCGTTGGAGCTGGGACTTGAAGCCAGACCAACATCTCAACAACTGGTATCTTAATTGCTACACCAAAACTACCCATTGGCCTTTCATTGCTCCTGTTCTCTCCTTATTCCTTTAAAATGTATTGCTCCCAAGAGGTCCACTTACGTATCTGGGTCCTGTTTGCCAGCCACTTGGCTTTGCGGTTCTGCTCCGAGCTCCCACAGATGTTCTGTGTGGACCGTAGGGGGACAGCCTTATTGCCCGGAGAGGGTGCAGGCTCTCAGCGATGAGGGCATGGCTTGGCTATGGGCGGATGGGGGTTGTACTGCACCGCCACGCAAGGTGTCCAGTGCTCAGGTAACAAAGCACAGATCTGCAGTCAGCTGTCAGCCCTTTAAAACTCACCTCCAGACCTGTTTCTGCCAAGCAGACTCAGAGATGTTTGCTTGTAAAAGGAGCCTTAGCAATTAACGTGGTAGTGAGATAGCGCTTTGGGGCTGATTTTTCATTTCAAAAGTGAACATAGCTTGTGTAAGGAGAGGAGTCGCGTGCAAATTGCTATTAGTCTGGAAAGCTTGAGTGCCCTTTGGCCAAGACACTTGTTCCTGAATAATTCATTTTTTATATTTTCCATGTTTTAAACAATGCAGAATTAAAATGACTCTTATTCCCTTTCAGTCACCTTAAAACGCTGAGGCTAGGACAGGCACCCGGCCCAGGTATCACATCAGGGTGCCTGGGTTCAATGGCCACTTCCGGCTCCTGACTCCAGCTTCCTGCTAACACAGACCCCGGGAGGCAGCCGTGAGGGCTCAGGTCACTGTCACCCATATGGGGCACCTGGCCTGCTCCTGCAGGCGTTTAGGGAGTGACCAAGCGGAGGGGGAGCGCTCTGTCTCTTTGCCTCTCAGGGTGCAAGCCCTGAAGCTGAGGTTGTGTGATTATTTCTCCTTTTTGAAACAAAAACTGTTGTTTGTATAATGAGCATATGTCGGTTTTATATATATATATAAAAAAAACAGTGAAAGATGGTTTCATTAAATTTCACATCCAGGTATTCAGGAAGACATTGACAGTTGTATTTGGCTCATTGTCCACATCAATTAGTGAAACCCAGAGAAGGAAGTGAGGCAGCAGCGCTGGTCCCAAGTCCCGAAGCACCCCCCCCACCCCCCACCCCCGCACCCCAGTGGAGGCAGCGTGGCCACGCCCAGGTGTCCCGGCTCCCAGCTGCAGGCGTTTCCACCGTACCTCCTCTTCCCTGCCATCGCTCTACTGTGGGACCCCCTTCAGTCTGGGCATGCACCGTTCAGGTCTCCTCGCCCGCCACACCTGCCGTCTCCCTCTCTTCCTGTGTGTGTGTGTGTGCCTGGTATTCCCTGACAGCCCACCGTCTTCCTCCACTCCGATGGCTGACCCGGCCGACACTGTGACCCGGCCCAGTGCTGGCCTGGGGGAGGTTTTCACTGGCTCGGTGAGCATTCAGGGCCACAGGCGTGGCTGCTGTGGTCACCAGTGGGCTGGGACCCCGGGAGGGTCTCCAGCCTGGCCCTACGCAGGCGGAAATAACAGAAAGTTTCTCTCTGGAATTTGCCTCCAAGCCGCGGGCAGAGGGCGCAGAAGGAGCACGCAGAGGAAACCAGCTCCGACCTTCCCCTAAGCGGGGCTGAGGGCTGTGCAAGGGGCTGGTCTCAGGGTGGAGTCGGGTGAGGCCGGAGCAGCGGGTTTGCGCATGCCCGAGCCTCCCCCAGGTCTTCGCCAGGCACGCGCGCGCGCGCGCGCGAGCTTCCGCGGCTCCTCTCCTGCGCTCAGGGCTCATCTCCATGGGACACGGGCACCTTCCCAGTCTTGTTCTAATTTTCTCAGCCCTGGCTTTCTCCGCTGTACCTTGTCTCACATTTGGGGGCTGGCACGGGTGGAGGGAAATCCTGAGGACACGTTCTGGAAACACTGTGAGCCCAGGAAGGACCAGAGGCACACTGGTTGGAAAATGTAGTAAATACGGATTTCATGGAATTTTTAGTCATCCAGGGTTTGTTTGTTTTCCTTAACCCATGTGCAGAGTTGCACAACATAGGTGTTCAAGGGAGAGTTACTGGGCAGGATTCTTCCAGGTCTGAAGTTCATTGCTAGAATCCAGAAAAAAAAACAGATGGCTGCGTGGCTTGAGGTGGGGTCCCGCCTGGGTGCGCCAGCCTGCTGCTTGCTAGGGTTGGTTGATGGGGTCAGCGACAGCCCCTTAAGGAGGAGCTGCGAGGGAGGAGCCGGAAAAGCCTGGCCCCGGCTGCTCTGGCTGTGCCGGGACTCCAGCCTGCCATCCTCCCATCTCCCTTCTGTCCCCACCACTGCAGGCGGAGTGGCGCCCCAGTCTGCCCAGCTTCTTCTGGGCCTCGCTCAGGCAGCTCTTGGCGGTGGAATTTGGTTTCCCTCCCTTTTCTTCCAAAGCGGCTTTCTGCAGGTGGAACAGCAGAATTGTAGGAATAAAGGCTGAGTTTGCTTGCCTTAGGAAATCGTGTAACTGCTCTCAGCCTCAGTGTGCTTGTCTGTAAAATGGGAATTAGAAATACAGGGTCCCAAGGTTGAGCCTGAAGCTTTGTAACACACGGGGAGCAAGCAACATGGGAAGCTCCTGTAAGTCTTCCTTAGCTCTTTTGCCCGTGGACTAAAGTGCAGGCCCTTTGGATCAACTCCAAGGTCCCAGGCCCTTCACAACCAGTCCCACCCCTGGCCTTCTTCCCACCTCTGTCACTCCAGTCTCCAGCCATGTCAGCCCCTCCTCCTCACCCCCTGCTTCAGCTTTCCGCTGTGCCTGTCTCAGCTCGTGGTTCTGCCCCTTGCTTACCGCTCGGCTCGGGAAAGGCGGCACAGCAGAAGCATGCCTGCACAAAGAGTGTGTTTTTCATGAAGTTCAAGGACGCACATCGCTAACCCGTGATGACAGGAGTCAGGGATCAGGGAAGGGGACGTAGATGGGAGAAAAGCATGAGGACCCTGGGGTGATGGGGATGTCTGTGAGGGTGGCTACGCAGAGGTATGCGGTTGTCAAGACTTGCCACACTGCATACTCAATATCTGTGCATTTTTGTATATTAATACCTTTTCAAGAAATTCATGGACAGCACCTCTTCCAGGAAGCTTTCCCTGACTTGTGCAGACTGGATATTGGCCTCTGTGAGGGCCCCCAGCTCCCCACCTCCCTCTCTGCCCACGCACTTGGCACATTGTGACGAAAGCATCTCCTGGTTGTGTGTCCTGGGCTCCATTGCTCTGCGAGCTGCTGTAAGGGCCCGTGACTTGCTGTCTGTGCAGCCCGGATGCTGTGGTTTGAATGTGTCCCCAATTGCTCCTTGGCCTTTTGGCCAAGATCAAGTGAATGTGACCCCAGTTGTTTGTGTGCACGAGGCCTGGTCCCCGCATGGTGCTGGAGCTGGGCCCAGTGCAAGGTGATTAGGTGGCGGTGGCATCCACCTGGCCAGGGAGGCGACGAGTGCTGGTCTTTGAAGTGAGCGAGCTCCCGAGACAGCAGGTTGTTCTACGGTGAGCGAGCCTGGCCCCTGAGGCTGTCTGTTGTGGTGCCCTCTGTTGCGTGGCACTCACCAGAGCAGGAACCCCTGAGGCCCCCTGACCTTGAACTCTCAGCCTCTCAGACTGTGAGCTAAATAAACCTGGTTTCTTTAAGCATTGTCCTGCCTCAGCTATTTTGTTGTGGCAAAAGAAAATAAGCTGATGTACTTGGGCACACTGCCTACTTACCTGTCTGTGCCTTAGTTTTGTCATATGTAAACGGAGGGGGTGTGGTTGTGGGGTCTCTTACATCAAGTTCTTGTGATGGTGAAATGAATTTGCATGCAGAAGACTCAGCACATAGCAGGTTCTCAATAATGTTTAGTCTCACAGCAGGGAAGAAAACTTACCTTACCACATTCTTATTTGCAAAGAAAAGGTGGCTTATGTTTCTACAGCTAATGCTGTCTGCATTTGAGCCCCTTTCCTGCTGTGCATGATAGCAGAGGGAAGAAAGGTCTTATTCCGGTGGGATAGCTGTCCACCCAGCAACTTAAATAGGTTCTTTGGATATTCCCTCTCTCTTGCTCTCCCTCTCCCTCTCCCTGTCCATCTCCCTCCCTCCCTCCCTCCCACCCTCCCTCCCTTCCTGTCTCTCTCTCTCTCTCTTTCTCTCTCTCTCACACACACACACTAGTCATTTCAGTAGGTATTGAAGACAGCAAAATGCTTGACGCTTGTTTTGTTCAGACTCATGAAGAGCTCTCCGCAGTACGTTCATTTAGAAGATAATGCACAGTCTAAACTATTTTGATCCTAGCACACACACAGACACACCTAGTCTCTTGGCAGTTTGCAAATAGGTCATTTTTTTAAAAAAGATTTTTACTTATTTGAGAGGCAGAGTTACACAGAGAGAGAGACACAGAGAGAGGTCTTCCACCTGCTGTTTGACTCCTCAAATGGCCACCACAGCCAGGGGTGCACCAATCCAAAGCCAAGAGCCAGGGGCTTCCTCCGGGTCTCCCATGCAGGCACAGGGGCCCAAGGACTTGGGCCATCTTCTACTGCTTTCCCAGGCCATAGCAGAGAGCTGGATTGGAAGTGGAGCAGCTGGGACTCAAACCAGCACCCACATGGGATGCCGGCACTGTAGTTGGTGGCTTTACCTGCTACTCCACAGCACCAGCCCCTAAATAGGTCATTAATGTCAATCATTACCATGCAGAAAAATGAGCATACCTTCTGACTTGAGTGTGGGGATCAAAAAGAGAGTTCGGGGCCGGCGCCGTAGCTCACTTAGTTAATCCTCCACCTGTGGCTCCGGCACCCCGGGTTCTAGTCCTGGATGGGGCACTGGATTCTGTCCTGGTTGCTCCTCTTCCAGTCCATCTCTCTGCTGTGGCCCAGGAAGGCAGTGGAGGATGGCCCAGGTGCTTAGGCCCTGCACCCGTGTGGGAGACCAGGAGGAAGCACCTGGATCCTGGCTTCAGATCGGCTCAGCGCCAGCCGTAGCAGCCATTTGTGGGGTGAACCAATGGAAGGAAGACCTTTCTCTCTGTCTCTCTCTCTCTCACTGTCTAACTCTATCTGTCAAGGAAAAAAAAAATCCATGCTGCCAGTAACGTTGGCCTCTCTGAGCCATCTCCCTGATAAGCCGGACATGCTGTTGTCCCTTGAATGAAGGGCAGCTGAAGGCTGTGGTCTTACAGCCGTCTCTGTGTCCACCCTGGCTTCTGGCTGAGTGTCCTTGAGCTGAACTCCGTGTCTGGCTCTCGCCTCCTGCAGTGGTTCTTTCCTGTCTGATTGCTAATCCAAGCGAAGCAGCCCGACCTTGCCCTAACCTTGCCCTTGGACCCGGCGAGACTGCTTGCTGTGAGTTGTGAGTTTTGGTCAGGGCCCATGGCAACCCAGATTCTGCCCCAGCCTCCCTGGAGTGCCTGGGGTTGGCTAAGCTGGGTATCTCAGATGCCACCGGGAACTTGTGAGCCCTTAAGGCCGAAGCTTGGATGCATCACTTAACCTCTAGAGAGCCTCAGCTTCCTGGGCTGCAAAAACCAAACCAACAGCAGTTCCTGCCCTGCCTGCCTCACGGGGAAGGAAGTGATAGCGCTTAGGCAGTATTTAGTGTAAAGCACGTTTAAAGGTAAGTTATTTTCCAGAGGACAAACACAATTTGCTCCCACTTCCATTCTAGAGACACGAAGTAGGATGGTGGCCGACAGGGCTTGGAGAGGTGGGCCTGGGAGTCAGTGCTGAATGGGTGGGGCTTTCGCCTTAGGCTGAAGTCCTGGAGATGGCCGGCGATCACGGCTGCCCAGAGTGTGATGTACTCAATTCCATGCACTGTACACTAAGACGTAGCTAAAGTGGGGCCAGCCCTGTGTGCCCTGGAAGAAGCTGCAGCCGGCAAAGCTGGCGTCTCATATGAGCGCCGGTCTGTGTCCAGGCTGCTCCACTTCTGATCAAGCTTCCAGCTAACGTGCCTGGGAACAGCAGCGGAAGATGGCCCAAGTGCTCGTGCCCCTGCACCCACGTAGAGGATGTGGATGGAGTTATAGGCTCTTGGCTTCCACCTGCCCATTCCTAACTGTGGCAACCATTTGAGAAGATCTCTCTCTCTCTCTCTAATGCTGATAGTCAAATAAAAAAATCTTTAAAAATTGGTTAGAATGGCAAACTTACGTCACATCTGTTTTACTGCTATTTAACAATAATTTGAAGTCGTAACATTGGCACACCTGAGTCACCACTACAAGCCAACTTTGACTCTCAGTGCCTGCTCCCTGCCCCTGGTCCTTAGAGTGGGTCCCCGTCTTCCTCCCCACGTGCTGGCTGCCTGATGCCATCCAGGCTGTGTTGCACCCTGGCTGGAGCCAGACATTGTGCCAGGCCCAGGCAGGACATGCAAAGACCAACAGACTCAGTGCCTCATGTCTGGTAAGGAAGGCAGGCCAATCACTGGAGCGGTTCCACAGGGTGTGGGAGGGCAGGGAGGCTGTGCGGGGCCTGGGAGCCACGCCAGAGCTGCCCTGGAACGGCCCCCATCTCCCCAGAGGGCGCTCTCCTCCCCTGCTCCCCGGCTCCCCGCCTTGCTGGTGCTCCGGCTTCAGCCAGAGCGCACTCTTCCCCTGGCTTCCCTGCACAGCCCCAGTGCAGATCCCACTCCCTTGCTGAAGGCACCTCCCCCCTCCCCCGCCCCGGCCAGCTGCCTCTCCCTGCCTCCCCAGCTCCCACAGCCACCCCTTATGTCTCCATTTAGCACATATTTCATTCTGTCAGGTAGCACAGCTCTTTGTATTGCTGCCTCTCGGGTTGGATGTATTTTGGGATTTTTACAGTTCCAAGGAAGACACGCAAGGCGGGCACGGGTGTAGCAGGAAAGAGCCATTTATCAGCATCCAGGCTGGCCCCCTCTCAGCCCCAGCCCCCTCTCTCTTCCCTGCCTGCTTCCTAATCCACGTGGTGGGGCCCGGTGGGGCCCACCTGTGCTCTTCAGAGCTCAGCGCTGGCGTCAGGAATGGCGGCTTGACCCTGCACGCTGCCGTGGGGAGCAGGCTGTGTGCTAGATGGGCCACGCTCAGAGGTGTGGGGCACAGGAGTCCGCGGGGGTGGGCGGGAGTCCGTGGGAGCAGGTGAGGCAGACCTCCCAGTCCCTGCTGCTCTGCTCTCTGGGTTCCTACCTGCTCCCCTCCCCCACCTCTGCGCTGCTTCCTGCCTGCCTCTCTGCCATTCTTTGGCGTCTTCCTTGTGGATCCATCCATTAACGTCCTCTCCTATGTCGTTTGCACATCTCCCCCTTTTGTTCATTTTTTCTAGATGATCTCAATAAGTCCTGTGAGTTTAATTGGTCTCTGTTTGTATTCAAATCAGTTACTCCTCAGATGGGAGTGCCTGGTCCAGCGGTCACCCTGGGAGCTGTGCCACAATGCACAACGCGGCACATCCTTGCACCTCTCAGCCCTCGCTGACTCCTGCTCACTGCCTCGGGGTGTCAGCAACCACGCCCGTCCACCCTGGGAGTCACTGCACTTCTTACTCTTCCTGAATGGCTCTGTGGCCACGCCTGCTGTCCCGCCCTTCATGCTGGCCCCACAATCAAAGCCAAGGACTCCTCTTGCGACCTGACCTTTCTCTAGTGCAGTCCCTGTGAGCTTTCTAAGTGACGGATTCAGCTGTGTCACTTCCCTGTTTAAAATCCTTCAGTGGGGGCCGGCGTTGTGGCATAGTAGGTAAAGCCACTGCCTGCAGTGCTGGCATCCCATATGGGCGCCTGTTCTAGTCCTGGCTGCTCCACTTCTGATCCAGCTCTCCGCTGTGGGAAAGCAGTAGAAGATGGCCCAAGTCCTTGGGCCCCCACACCCTCATGGGAGACCCGGAAGAAGCTCCTGGCTCCTGGCTCCTGGCTCCTGGCTTTGAATCAGCTCAGCTCCAGCCATTTCGGCCAGTTGGCGAGTGAACCAGGGGATGGAAGAGCTCTCTCTCTCCCTCTCTCTGCCTCTCCTTCTCTCTCCGTGTAACTCTGACTTTCAAGTAAAATAAACAAATCTTTAAAAATCTTCAGCGACTCCTCAGGGCTGCTGGAAAAAACAGTCACACTGTGATGAGTGATGCACAGAATCCTGTCCCCCTCTCCCCACATCTGTGCCAGGCCATCTCGTGCTTTCTCTGCAGGTTTCATGCCATTGGCTGCACCTGAATGCACCCTGCTCTGAGACTCTCTTGCATGCTTTCTTGTTTTAGAAAAAAATAATGAACCAGGATTTCTTACTTACAAATGAACCTTTTACCTAAGAGTTAAAAACAATAGAAACTCCTCAAATTACAAAAGGGAAGAGAACAGATAATTAGGCTTCGGAGAAACAAATTATGTTCCTTTAAAAAAATTTTTGTTTTATTTATTTGAAAGGCAGGGTTAGAGAGAGGGAGAGGGAGAGAGAGAGAGAGATCTTCCATCTGCTGGTTCACTCCCCAGATGGCTGCAAACCAGGAACTCGGAGCTTCATCCAGGTCTCTCACGTGGCTTGCAAGGGCCCAAGCACTTGGGCCATCGTCTGCTTTTCCCAGGCCATTAGCAGGGAGCTGGATCAGAAGAGGAGCAGCCAGGACAGGAACTGGCTCCCACATGGGATGCTGGCATCATAGGCGGTGGCGTTACCCACTATGCCCCAATGCTGGCCCCAAATCTTTGTTTCAGGAGCTACTGTTGAGTCTAGGAATAGTCATAGCCCTGAATCAAGTATACCAATAACTACACCTGTAACCTCACTTCTGCCAAAACCCCCAGAATACCTGGCGGTGCTAATATTGTAGTCGGACATGCCATAACGTCCACCACGGGTTGGGTTTGTATTCCTTAAGGAAACCGCTAGCATCCTGGGGGATGTGATACTGAATGAAGTGTCATGGTCTGCACAACGCCTGAACAGAAGGTGGTTCTGTCTTCTCTTAGGCTTTGCCCAGGAGGCTGCAATGGGGCTTGCTCTGGGCCTTGCCGGGAGAACACACTGAGGACTGTGCTGGTGAGAAGGGAACACAGGGAGCAGGTGTTGAGTCCATGGGTAGCAACCTCCCCTGGTGCCGATACGGTATCTCATGGTGAGGGTCTTTCAGGCCACTCTACGCAGACCAGCCACCACCTGGAGTCCATACTGTATCGCTGCTGGTTTCCATGGTCACGGTTGTCCCAAGTTCTAACTTGGAAGTACAGCCTTCTGGCTTGGATACTGTATTAGCAATGCTTAGTTGCAAATGATAGAAAAATCAAAGAGGCGTGGCTGCTGTGGGCGTGTATCTGGCTGGAGAGGGAGCCTGGAGGTCAGCTGGTGGAGCCCCTCAGCAGAGGCCCTGGGTGGGTGGACTTTGGCCATCGTGATGGCAACATGGTGGCCGCATCTGCAGGCCTCAGGGCTATGCTAAAGGGGCAAAGAAGACAGGAAGGGGTTCCTGTCGTCAGCTCTGACTGCTTTCGTTAGGAAATCAGAAACAGACTCTCATTTGGATCCTTTCCTTCCAGATCTGTGGTACATGGCCATCTGGGACTTGCAGGGAGGCTGGGAGGGAGTCTGCTTAGCAGGGCACGGTCGTGTCCTGAACAGAGCTGGGGTTATGCTGGCGAGGAGGAGAGGCAGCAAGGCTCGGCGTGGACTCGGGCTCCCCAGGCCTGTGCCGGGTGTTTCTGTGCATACGCGTCTGTTCACCATTGCAGAAATCCTTAACTGTCCCTCTAGCTCTCTGGAAATTCTAATCTATAATCGAGTAATAGATATAGCAGTGCACTGGATAAATGTGCCAGAGATACTGGTTGGATTGATTGTTTTTTGAAAACCACACTCTCACGTTACATTCCTTCTTCCATTGAGTGACTTCATCAGGTGCTCGTGATAGGTGTGTCAGTCTTGTTCATCTGCTGCTGATAAGAACAGTGAGTGTGCATGACCTGTGCTTGACAGGTGAGCAGTAGCATGACTCAGCGTGCACGTGGAGAACGTGTTCCTATCGTTAGTGCCCCGACCAGTCATGCTTCACAGTCACTCAGCTTCACGATAGGAATGAGTTGGAGTTAACGTCAAGCAGCTTGATTGATTTCTGTTCCCTGGCCATTCTGGTTACTCCTGGACTTCAACCCGCTGCTGTCTTCTCTCTCATCTCCTTGTAGTCTCTGGAACCTCACCCTCACCCTGCTGCTATGGTACTTTCCACTACAGCTATAGACACAAAGCGCACCTGTCTTGTTTAGCATTGGCTTAGCAGAGTGGCTGGCTGTAGTGGGTACACGGTGAGCATAGGCTGGGTGACTGAACAGCCACAGGATCCCTCACAGCAATCCCGACGTCTCAGTGCAGGGGCAGCCCCCCCCCCCCCCCCCCCGGCCTGCTGGTTCCTGTATGCTAGCTGATGTTCTGTTGGAAAACTCAGAAAACATGGGCTGCTCCCTGGACTACGTCAGGCTGCATTTGGATATTTGGGGTCTGTGTGGTTGTACCCTGTGTTTTAGAGCGTGAGTAGGTGGCTCCAGGTCCCCAGTCCCAGGGGAGTTGTTATGATTGGCCTAATACTTCTCTGTGTGCAGGAGGTGGGGCTGGGTTGTAATCCTCGCGTGGTGAACATTAAATTGGGGTAGGAGCGGTGCCTTGAAAAAGGGGATTGAGACAGGCACTCCTACAGCAGCTAACAAGGCCATGGCTACAGTTTTCCTGTTCAGCGGCTTCACACGCACCTCTCTAGAGGAGCTCACACACACATGTGCTTTGTTGCGGGGTGGTCGTTCAGCATCTGCTGCCCACACTTTGGGTGTCATGGGACTCCGTGCCGCCATTTCCTCATCAGGAAGATAAGCAGAGAGTAGACTCACCTTGCAGGATTGTTTTGAGGGTTGAATGAAATTTTATACGTAGGTGCTATATATATATTATTTATATATAATATGAGGGAGGCCGGCGCCGCGGCTCACTAGGCTAATCCTCCGCCTAGCGGCGCCGGCACACCGGGTTCTAGTCCCGGTCGGGGCGCCAGATTCTGTCCCGGTTGCCCCTCTTCCAGGCCAGCTCTCTGCTGTGGCCAGGGAGTGCAGTGGAGGATGGCCCAGGTGCTTGGGCCCTGCACCCCATGGGAGACCAGGAAAAGCACCTGGCTCCTGGTCCTGCCATAGGATCAGCGCGGTGTGCCGGCCGCAGCGCGCCGGCTGCGGCGGCCATTGGAGGGTGAACCAACGGCAAAGGAAGACCTTTCTCTCTGTCTCTCTCTCTCTCACTGTCCACTCTGCCTGTCAAAAAAAAAAAATAATAATAATATGAGGGAATTTCAAAAGGTTTGAAGTTTTTGAAAGGACTTCAAAAGGTTTTAGAATTGAGAGATGCATTTATTTTGGAGTTAAAGAATGTTGAACTCCATGGATACTTGTATATATTCACGTGTGTCTAAGGTAGACAGTGCATTTTTTTCTTTTTTGACAGGCAGAGTTAGACAGTGAGAGAGAGAGACAGAGAGAAAGGTTTTCCTTCCGTTGGTTCACCCCCCAAATGGCCGCTACAGCCGGCGCGCTGTGCCGATCCGAATCCAGGAGCCAGGTGCTTCCTTCTGGTCTCCCATGCGGGTGCAGGGCCCAAGCACTTGGGCCATCCTCCACTGCCCTCCCAGGCCACAGCAGAGAGCTGGACTGGAAGAGGGGCAACCGGGACAGAATCTGGCGCCCTAATCGGGACTAGAACCCAGTGTGCCGGCGCCGCAGGCAGAGGATTAGCCAAGTGAGCCATGACGCCGGCTGACAGTGCGTTTTAAATAGTATGTAGATAAACCTGCAGCAGTGGCTGGCGCATCAGCATTAATGGCCCTGGTTACTACGCCACATTGCCAGGTCCACAATTCTGAAAATGCAAAAGCTTTCAAGTTTGCTCCTAACAGTGGCAGGAATTCTGACCTGATCTGAACTAAATGACTCACCATGCCTGACCTGAGGGCTGGGAGGCATTCTCCAGGTGTTACTTCCCACCTGGTGTGAATGTTCACGGGTTCTGCTGCAGAAATACCAGGGTGGCAGATGACAGGGTGCTGCCCCAGCCCCACCGGCAACGTTGCGTAACACAGTCTCTTCCAGAGGAGACGTTCTGTACGGCACGGCACACCCAAGTGCAGGCATCTGATGCGGGACTGTGGCCCTGTGTCTCCTTTCCCGGCAGCCTCCGCGGCAACCCTGAGCCTCCAGGAAGGAATCACAGTC
Source organism: Oryctolagus cuniculus (assembly GCF_964237555.1). Lineage (NCBI taxonomy): Eukaryota > Metazoa > Chordata > Mammalia > Lagomorpha > Leporidae > Oryctolagus > Oryctolagus cuniculus. Next base: position 97,722,765 of record NC_091442.1, on the reverse strand, counting down.
TCACCTTGCCGGGGTGTCCAGGGCATTGAGAACTCACGTCCATCCAGGGTGACGGGGCAACGGCGGAGGCCATCGGGGTCCAAGGGAGCACTCAAGCCACCGGTGAGTAGGAGGCAGCCGGGGAAGAAGCTGCAAGCTCACGGACAGAGAGCGGAAAGAACCTGTCCAGAGGCAGGAGCTAGAGAAAGTTTACGGCTGCAGAACCCTGGGAGATGGGGCTGGCCTTGTCACTCAGCGGGTTAGGCTGCTGCCGGGGACACCAGCATCCCATAGGCACCAGTTCGAGTCCTGGCTGCTCTACTTCTGATCCAACTCCTTGCCGATGAGCCTGGGAAGGCAGAGGAAGGTGGTTCAAGTGCTTGGTTGGACCCCTGCCATGCATGTTGGAGATTCTGGATAGAGTTCCTGCACTCTTGGCTTTGGTCCGGCCCAGTCCAGTGGATGGAAGATCTCTCTCTGCCTCTCCCTCTCTCTCTTTCTCTCCCTTCCCTTCTCCCCCCACTCCTACTCCCAGTCCCTCCCTCTCACTGTAACTCTGCATTTCAAACAAATAAATAAATCTTAAAAACAAATCCCTGGGGTCAGCGCTGTGGCATACTGGGTAAAACCTCCGTCTGCAGTGCTGACATCACATATGAGTGCCGGTTGGAGTCCTGGCTGCTCCACTTCTGATCCAGTTCCCTGCTATGGCCTGAGAAAGCAGTATAAGAAGGCCCAAGTCCTTGGGCCCCTGCACCCACATGGGAGACTTGGATGAAGCTCCAGGCTCCTGGCTTTGGATTGGCCCAGCTCCGGCTGTGGCAGCCATTTGGAGAGTGAACCAGTGAGTGGAAGACCTCTCTCCTCTCTCTCTGTGCCTCTGCCTCTCTGCAACTGTGCCTAAGAAGTCAGTGTGGCTGGAGTAGAGAGTGGAAGGCTGGCCGGCGGGGGTGAATTCTGGTGCCTTGGGCTGGATGGAGGCCCGCAGTCCAGCCTCTCGGGGTGGGCAGCCTGGTGTGTGGCTGTGGTCCCAGCACTGTTAGTACTGGCACTGTCTTTATCACCTTCGAAGGGGTCACCCTACTTTAGGACAACTTCAGTGAACCGAGAGTTGATCCTCAGGGAAGCGGGAAGCCATCGGAAGATTTCCCAGTGGGAGACACGTACAGGAGTTAGTGGGGTGACGCGGGCCGCTTAGCTGTGCACGGCAGAAAGCCCTTTGTTTCACTCTGTTGACCGTTCTGATGGTTTCCAGGATTCCTGGAAGAGAAACCCCGTGCTGATGCGCCGGGTGACCTTTGTGGCCAGAGGCCAGCAGAATTCCTTGTGAGCTGTGTGTACACCGTGCATAGAAAGAGAGCAGTGAATGTGTTCTCTTGCCTTATTTGAACCCTCAGGAATTCCTGTGTTGTCTGGAACTACCCTCAGAAACAATTATGGGTCAGTCCCCAAAAGTTCAGGAAGGGTGGTGCCCTGTGCTTTCCTTCCTCCCAGAGCGGGGTGTGTGTGTGTGTGGGTGTGGGTGTGGGTGTGGGTGTGCGCACGCGCCCATCCTGATTTGATTTCCTTTTCCCAATTTGATTTTCTTTGCTGGGGGGAATTCACAGTTGGCCAACATTTCTTTCTACATCTCATGCATTCGGCCAAGAGAAGACAGGAAATTTCGGGAAAACCCGAGATTTGTGTTTTACGTCTTGTGTAGGGTGTGCTTGGTGCCTGGGAGACACAGGTTCATCCCTTGGGGAATTCTTTTACACTTAGTTCCTGTTTCTGTCATGTTCTGTGCCCTGCTGGGTAGGTGGAAAGATAAAAGCTACATGGCACTGGTAAGCCCCGGTAGGCCTTGCTGTGGGATGTGGTTTAGGGAACGAGTGTTAAGCAAAGTAGATTAGACCTTCACCGTTAAGAAGGAAGTTGACACAGGTGCTGAAAAGGCATCCGTGTGGACAAGTGTCTTCAACATGGCAGTGCCCCTGAAGCTGGGCTGTTGGAGATGGCAGGAGGTTAACTCGGCCCCCGAGCGGTGGGCAGCCTGGGGTCCCACACACCGCCTCTCTCTTACCGGGTTGAATTCATCTCTGTCGGGCAAATCGGGCATTGGCAGACCCAGAGAGAATGGATGATTGGAGAATGCGCGGTACATCTCTCCACACGTAATAGAGCACACACCTGCACATACATGCATGCACACACTGTTAGAATGCCTGTTGAGGATTTCACTTTCAAATACTTTCTCCAAAGATAAGCTAAATGATCATCTTAACGCCTACTTAGCGTTCATCTTCTACCGAGAAAACCATCGACAGTGCCATGCGCACTCCATGGAGGGCCCGCTTCCCAGCACTCAGACCCTAGTAGCACCAGGCCTAGAAGCAGAGAGGACAAACCCCCCCAGGTGCACCTCTGTCATTTAAGAAAGTCTCCACCCCAGAGCCCCCAGGTACTCTGACAGTGTGGTAAGGTTTCTTCACTTGGGAGTCTGTAGCCAGGTCCCAGGAGTCCTGAGTGTTTTTCTGGGCCCAAATTCCACAGTTTTCATGGGATCCTCAAACCACCCACCAAAGCTGAGCTATGTGCCCATCTATGGATGCCTAATAATTTGACACCCTCTGCAGTGATATTTTTGAATGTGTTGGTTTGTGCCACGTGGGGATGGCACAGAGAGAAGATGGCACAAGGCTTCCCACTGTCAGCGCAAGAAATTCAAGTCTGGCCTACTTGTGCTCGCCAGTTAGCTTAATGGAAGCCTTGCACACACACAGCTCTGTCATCCCTGAGCCCTGCTCAGTGTTGAACTGGCCCCTAATCAGAGCAGAAATGGTCCAGGAAAAAGGGAATGGCTTCCGTTAAAGAAGGCTGAGCTTGAAGCTTGAACTAAGAGTTCATGGTCTTCAAGGATGTCTCCAGATGATGTCATTCTTAAAATCGTAGTGTAGCCGGCGCCGCGGCTCACTAGGCTAATCCTCCGCCTAGCAGCGCCGGCACACCGGGTTCTAGTCCCGGTTGGGGCACCGGATTCTGTCCCGGTTGCCCCTCTTCCAGGCCAGCCCTCTGCTGTGGCCCAGGAGTGCAGTGGAGGATGGCCCAGGTGCTTGGGCCCTGCACCCCATGGGAGACCAGGAAAAGCACCTGGCTCCTGGTCCTGCCACTGGATCAGCGCGGTGCGCCGGCCGCAGCGCGCCGGCCGCGGCGGCCATTGGAGGGTGAACCAACGGCAAAGGAAGACCTTTCTCTCTGTCTCTCTCTCTCACTGTCCACTCTGCCTGTCAAAAAAAAAAAAAATTGTAGTGTAAATGCTGTCTGGGGGGCCAGCACTGGGGCACAGCACCACCTGCGACACCAGCGTCCTGTATTAGAGCACTGGTTGGAGTCTCAGCTGCTAGTCTTATGATCCAGGTTCCTGCTAATGCGCCTGAGAAAGCAGTGGAGGATGGTCCAAGCGACTGGGCCCGTGTGACCCATGTGGGAGACCTGGGTGGAGTTCCAGGCTCTTGGCTTCAGCCTGGCCCAGCCCCAGCTCCAGCTGTTGCAGCCATTTTGGGAATCAAGAAGTGGGTGGAAGCACGCGTTCGCTCGCTCTCTCTCTCTCCCTCTTTCTCTCTCTCTCTCTCCTTCCCTCCCTCCCTCTTTCTTTCTCTCTCTGTATCTTTTAAATAAATAAAATCTTTTTTTTTTTGACAGGCAGAGTGGACAGTGAGAGAGAGAGAGAGAAAGGTCTTCCTTTGCCGTTGGTTCACCCTCCAATGGCCGCCGTGGCCGGCACGCTGCGACCGGCACACCGCGCTGATCCGAAGGCAGGAGCCAGGTGCTTCCTCCTGGTCTCGACCCATGCAGGTGCAGGGCCCAAAGCACTTGGGCCATTCTCCACTGCACTCCCTGGCCACAGCAGAGGGCTGGCCTGGAAGAGGGGCAACCGGGACAGAATCCGGCACCCCGACCGGGACTAGAACCCAGTGTGTTGGCGCCGTAAGGTGGAGGATTAGCCTAGTGAGCCACGGCACCGGCCATGAATAAAATCTTTTAAAACGTGTGATTAGAGGGCCGGCACCGCGACTCACTTGGCTAATCCTCTGTCTGAGGTGCCAGCACCCCGGGTTCTAGTCCCGGTGGGAGCGCCAGATTCTGTCCCGGTTGCTCATCTTCCAGGCCAGCTCTCTGCTGTGGCCCGGGAGTGCAGTGGAGGATGGCCCAAGTGCTTGGGCCCTGCACCCGCATGGAGACCAGGAGGAAGCACCTGGCTCCTGGCTTCGGATCAGCGCAGTGCGCCGGCTGTAGTGGCCATTTGGGGTGTGAACCAACGGTAAAGGAAGACTTTTCTCTCTCTCTCTCTCTCTCTCTCACTGTTTAACTCTGCCTGTCCAAAAAAAAAAAAAAAATTATGATTAGTTGTCGCTCCCCCTCTTCGTGGAGGAACGACACAGGACCCTGCGCTGTTCTTTGGTCTGCTCGGCCCTCCCCGGGTTGGCTACCGACCCTTCCACCTCCGTGGAAGGGCGGTTCCCCCTGCCACATTCCCCACTTCCGCGGGGGAGCAGCACACCACCGGCTGGCTCTCTCGGGGGCTGCACAGGTGCTCCCCTTAGATGTTCCTCTTAGATGTTCCTGGTGCATGCCGTCTCTCTCCTCCTTTATAGTCCTCTTCCACCAATCCCAACTCTGCTACCCACACGCCGAGTACGCTGCTCTCCTCCAATCAGGAGCAGGATCAGCTCCTGCAGGTTATTGGTCGAACTGGAGGCAGCTGTGTAGAAGCTGTTTCCCTTCCCAGCGCCATATTGTGGGAGAGCAGATGCATAGAATAAGTCTTAATTCCAGTAACTTAGTCTAGTCCGAGTTGCTCCCAGTTGCTCCCCACAATTAGTGATCTCAGTGGAGGAATAGCATTGCACTTCATCAGCCAGGTGGGAAGTTTGCATTCTAAGGTAAGACCCACGCTGTTTGTAAGACAAGGTTATCCACACCTCTGCTGTGGCAAACCTGAGACAGTACAATGTCGTGGCTGCCTCCTGCCCCTCCCCTGCGGAGCCTCCACTTCCTTTCTTGGCTGCCCCATTTACCGGTGGACTTTTGAGTGTAGCCTGGCTTGAACTGGACACTGAATGCCTTATTAATCTGGGGATCTGAATGTCCCTGATTGCATTTCCCGGGGTGGGGGGGAGGGGGCAATCCTCTCCCTGTGTCGGTTTTGGCCTGGTCCTGTTTACAGGCTCACAGCTCCTATTTTAATAATGACAGATCTTAGAGCTGCTGACCCTCACATGGAGACGATACAGGACAAGAACAGCCAAGGATTAGTTGGAATTTATCTTTCATTTTCTTAGAGTGTTTTTCCCGAGGGCTGGGCTTATGAAAGGCACTCACATTCCATGTTGTGTATTTTGGTAATGTTTAAGCTTCTCACGCACCTGAATGGTTTTAGTGACTTGCGTGGTTTGTATGAATGTGATTAAAACACAGTTCTCAGGACATCGAGTTCCCAAGTGGTGGCCCCAGCACTTTACCACTGTGTGGTGGAGACAGAGGCGGGGTTCTCAGGATTCAGCAGGTTTTCTCTGGACAGGATAGGCAGCAAATACTTCAGGCTTCGTGGGCAGATGGTCTCTGTCCCAGCCATTCAGCTCTGCAGCTGTGGTGCCAACGCAGCCACAGACAGAGTGTCAGCAAAGGGAGGTAACTGTGTGCCAATGAAACTTTATGGTAGACACTGAAATTTGAATTTCATGCAGTTTTCACATATCCAAAAATGGTCCTCTTTTGATTTTCATTCAGCCCTTCAGAAATATAAAAAACTGTGCTTCACTCGTGGGTCAGACCAAAAGAGGCTGTGGACTGGATCTGGCCCATCTCTGGCCGGCAGCTGCCGCAAACATGCACGTTAAACCTAAGTTATGGGAGAAGTCAGCCAATGGTTTGCTTCTGGGGACAAGGTGGGGACTGACTCACAGGTGGCCGCAGGTGACTTTCTGGGGTTATGGCAATATTCTGGGTTTGCTAGTGGAATTGATGCCACAGTTTATACATTTGTCAAAACTGTGTGAAAGTATACTTAAGATCTGAACATTTTATTTTATATAAATGTAATATAATTTATATGTAATTTATATAAATTACAAGGAAGAAATGCTCATAACAACCACAAAAGCTCCATGGCACATGAGAGAAAGCCAGTATTTATTGCTCACTTACTTGTCTCTGAGCCAACTGGGGCAGCCCTGCTCAACTAGCTGTGCCTGTCCCAGGCCCTGGGCTAACCAGGCTTGTTCCTCTCTTGGTAATGGCGAACACAAAAGACAGCAAGGCGAATAGTGCGTGCACACTCCAGTCCTCTGCTTGCTGTGTTGTGCAAACACAACCTGCCTGTATGTAGCTGTGCGGCCTAATGGCAGAAAATGGAGCAGCTACAGGGCAAGAGCTGCATCCCTTGTGTGTGAAACCTGCCGAATCTCAGCCTTTGACAGGATGGCCAGTGTCACGGGACAGCCAGACATACACCTGTAACGTAACAGAAGAGCAAAACAGTACTGAATATACCCGAGGGCCAAAATAGGCCTCCAGATAGCAGTAGGTCTCCGACAGGTCCACAAGGGCCTGTCCTGCGTTGTCTGTGCTGCAGTGGTAACACCAGCAGCCCATCCCTGTGGCCAGTGAGGCTCTCACGCCTCTCACACAGCGGAGTGTCCCTGAGTGAACCCGTCCCGTCCAGCCACCTGTGTGCCACTCAGCTTTCCTCTTCAGGTCTGGCATGTTCTGGGTCTCCCAGATACTGCGGCTGCAACCACGGCTGAATGCACGCACCTGGTCTTCTTGCTCCTGGGCCAGCCAGGTGCCCAAGCCAGGCGTGTAGGAGTCACTGCGTGTTCATTCTCTTCCATCCCCAGATCCAAGCACTGGCTAAATGGAATTGCCTGCTGCTTCTGAGTATTTCACAAGGCCTTCAGGTGGCCAGGCCTCATGTCAGCATCTCATCAGCACTCGTGACAAGCACTGTGGAAGCCTCGGTGCTGGCATTCAGCCACAGCTGTGCTCGTCTCCTTGGGTATCCAGAGTGACCTGCACTCTCTTCTCTATGGACACACGTTTGTTTTCAACAACTGCTGCTCTGGGAAAGGACATTTGAGGTCTAGAGTGGGAGGTAGACTGACTTTTTGCTTTTCAATGTGCAAGGCAGAAACGCCCACACAGAGGCAGATAGACAGATACAGAGTTCCCATCTGCTGGTTCAGTCTGCACATATCAGCAGCAGCCCCTAGCAGGTGCCGGATGCGGGAACCAGGAGCTCAGTCCAGGGCTCCAGGCAGGAACCCAATCATCGATCCAGCACTGCTGCCCACCCGGGTCTGCATTAGTAGGAAGCTGGAGTCAGGAGCCAGCGCTGGGAACCAGACCCAGGCACTCTGATGTGGGATGCAGGCATCCTGACTTCATTTCACCACTAGACCAAATACCCACCCGAAGACTAACTTTTCATTATGTCTTTTAAAAAAAGATTTATTTATTTTATTTGAAAGGCAGATATATAATATATATATGCAGATATATAATATATATATCTGCCTTTCAAATAAAATATATATTATTTAATATATATTATATATATATATATAGAGAGAGAGAGAGAGAGAGAGGGAGAGAGAGAGAGATCCTCCATCAGCTGATTGATTCCCCAAAAGGCTGCAACATCTAGGGCTGGGCCAGGCCGATGCCAGGAGCCAGGAGTTTCTTACAGGTCTCCCACATGGGTGCAGGGGCCCAACTACCTGGGCTGTCTCCTGATGCATCCCACGTGCATTAGCAGGAAGCTGGATTGGAAGTGGAGCAGCTGAGTCTTGAACCGGTGCCCATACGGGATTCCAGGACTGCAGGCGGAGGCTTATCCTTTATGCCACAGCACAGGCCCCTTCATTATGTCTTTTTAAAAAACATTTATTTGAAAGTCAGAGCAATAGATGGAGGGTGAGGGAGAGAAAGATCATCCATTCACTGATTCACTCCTCAAATGGGCAGTTTCTAGGCCAAGCTAAGCCAGGAAATCAGAAACTACCCTGGGCTCCGACATGGGTGACAGGGGCCCAAGTACTTGGGCCATCTTCTGCCGCCTTCCCAGGTCCACTAGCAAGGAGCTGGATAAGTAGCAGATCTTGAACCAGGTAATAGGATTCAGGCATTGCAAGCGGTGGTTGAACCCACTGGCGCCATAACACTGGCCCTGTTTTATCTCGTTTAGTGTTAGATTACCTTACTGTGTGTCATTCTATTTATGAAAAAAAATTATAAAAAGAAATATCAGGGGCCTTGGTGACAGGACTTAAAGCTCCCTGGACAGAGAATGAGTGGAAGGAAGAGTTGGATGATTTTGCCACGTGAGTCGCTGGGAGGTGCTCTGGTAGGCGAGTTCACCATGATGCCGCTCTGCGGGTTTGAGGTAAGGGCTTCACCTCTGGCTCGTGGGTCCGAATCTTCCCAAGGCAGCACAGGGCTGTTCAGACTCTTAAATCCACAGCTTCTCGAGTGCAGGTTGATGCTTCCATATCCACTCTCACTTGCACCCAGCACAATCAGTAAGAACCGGAACAGCAGATGAGTAGCTTTATAAACCAGGCTTTGAAATCGTGACTTCTTGCTCCAACACCTACGAACTCCACACACTTGGCAAAAGTCAACTTCTTAGAATGACACTTATCTAGGAAATAACAGTCCCCTTTCCTTAAGATTTGAAAGATTCAATGAGGTTTACCTGTACATCTCTTAGTACAGTGTTTAGCTTATACTATATCTCATGAAATGCTGGATTTCGTTCATGAAGCCTAGCCAAGAAGCACTTCTGCTCATCTTTGGAAGCTTCCGGTGCACAGAGGGTCATGGTGTCAGCAGTCTGATCAAGCTGGCAAGTCAGGCCCCAGGTGGTTAACTGTGACTGATCCCTATCAGTCTTCTTCACACAGTAATTCCATTACTCATGGGTTCCCCTCCCCTCCCTTCCCCTCCCCTCCCCTCCTCTCCACACCTCCAGTACTTTGTAGGCCTTAGAGCAGTGTTTATTACCTCTCCTCTTGTTTAGTCTTGTCCTAAGAAATGGTGTAGGATGAGATTTAAAAGTATGTACGTAAATAGTTGGGTTATAAAATTGTAATGTGATGGAAAGCCAAGACACTTTGGCAAAAAATGACCTAAATGAAAGATCTTTGTGAGTGAGATATTGGTGGAAAGATTCACTCCCCAAATGGGCAGTTTCTAGGCCAAGCTAAGCCAGGAAATAGGAAACTACCCTGGGCTCCGACATGGGTGACAGGGGCCCAAGTACTTGGGCCATCTTCTGCCGCCTTCCCAGGTCCACTAGCAAGGAGCTGGATAAGAAGCAGATCTTGAACCAGGTAATAGGATTCAGGCATTGCAAGCGGTGGCTGAACCCACTGGCGCCACAACACTGGCCCTGTTTTATCTCGTTTAATGTTAGATTAGATTAGTGTTAGAAGGAGGTACCTTTTTCTAAAGGGAGGAGAGAACTTCCACTTTGATTATGGCCAAGTCTAAATATGATCAGAGTTGGCGAACTCAAGAGGCTTCCATAGCCTTGGCAGTTCATGACAAGAGCCTCGGGTGATTACTGATGTCATAAACAAGAGTGTCAATTGTTAAATCAACAACAGGAGTCACTGTGCACTTACTCCCCATGTAGGATCTCTGTCCTTAATGTGTTATACTATGAGAATCAATGGTAAAACTAATCTTCAAACAGAACTTTATGCTTTGTGTGTCTGTGTGGGTGCAAACTGTTGAAATCTTTACTCAGTATGGAGTTGATCTTCTGTATATAAAGATAATTAAAAATTAATCTTAATGAAGAATGGGGTGGGAGAGGGAAGAGGAGATAGGATGGTTTGCGGTTGGGAGGGCGGTTATAGGGGGAAGAACTGCTATAATCCCAAAGTTGTGCTTTGGAAATTTATATTTACTAAATAAAAGTTTTCTATTAAAAAATCGTGACGTGAGGACAGCACTGACATTTTGAAGTTAGCTCATTCCTTCAACAATGACTGCGTTGCTCCATGTGTCAGTCACTATTGAGAGTGGAGCAGGGAGCAACACAGACACAGAGTCACCGTGGGAGTTGATTGACAAGGAGATGGTAAGTAGACAGGGTGACCCCAGAGGGCAGTGAGTGAGTGAGGAAAGGACATTTGAGCTCTCAGGAGTGGGCCTGCGTGTGAGGTTCTGGAGGAAGAACACAGCTGTCTACAGGGATAAAAACCCATGGGGTTGGGGCTGGCGCTGTGGCATAGTGGGTAAAGCCGCCGCCTGCAGTGCCAGCATCCCACATGGGCACCAGTTTGCGACGCAGCTGCTCTACTTCCGATCCAGCTCTCTGCTGTGGCCTGGGAAGGCAGTATAAGATGGCCCAAGTCCTTGGGCCCCTGCACCCACATGGAAGACCCAGAGGAAGTTCCTGGTTCCTGTCTTTGGATTGGCACAGCTCTGGCCATTGCATCCATCTGGGGAGTGGACCAGTGGCTGGAGCACCTCTCTCTCTTTCTCCCACCCCACCCCGCCTCTGCCTCTGCCTCTCTGTAACTCTGCATTTCAAATAATAAATAAATAAATCTTAAAAAAAAAAAGCCCATGGGGAGAGCAGGTGCACTGGGACACACAGAGGCTGGGCCAGAAGGAGGGCTCACAGGCAGGCAGAGGGCAGTGGGAGATGAGCATGAGACTGACCCGGCTGGGCCTGCAGGGCGGGGTGACCCATGGGGAGGGGGTGTTACTTTGTGTTGGGGGAGGGGCCAGGCTGTTCGTGGGTTCCTGAATCTCCGTGTCCTGTTCTTACATGGGGAAAGGAGCTTTGCAGATGTGATCTGATGCAGGGTCTTGGGCTGGGGGGATTGTCTGGGTGGACCCAGTATCATCCCAGAGGTCCTACATGAAAGGGATGGAAGAAAATCTGAGTTGGAGAAGGTGAGGAAGGCATCGCAAGGCGCAGCCTCTCAGAGCTAAAAAGGCAAGAGCACAGCTTCTCCCCTGAGGCCTCCAAAGGGGCTTCGTCCTGCCTCTGCCTTGGTGTTGGACTTCTGGATCCAGCAAGAGGATAGGTTTCTAAGCTGCTGTGCGTGGACCTTTGTCCCAGCAATGGTGGGATGCTAGTGCAGGTTTCTGATTCTAAAACGCAGTGGGAAACTGTTGCAGGGTTTTAATCAGAGGATCAATGGAATTATATATGTTTTTAATTTGTATTATTTTCATTGTATTTGAAAAGCAGAGAGAGAGAGCTTCCATCTGCTGGTTCACTCCCCAAATATAGCCAGTAGTCAGGGCCGGGCCAGGCCAAAGCCAGGAACCTGGACCTCAATCCAGGTCTCAGGTGGGTGGCAGGGCCCAGTTACCTGAGCTATCCTCTGCTGCCTCCCAGAGAACAAATTAGCAGGAAGTTGGAATCAGAAACAGAGCTGGGACTTTTTAAAGTTTTATTTTATTTATTTGAAAGACAGGGTTAGAGAGATGGAGAGAGATAGAATTTCCATTCACTGATTCACTCCCCAAATGGCCACAGGGGATGGGATGGGTCAGCCAGAAGCTGCAAGCCAGGAACTGCAGTCCAGTCTCCCATGTGTGCAGCAAGGGCCCAGACAATTGGGCCGTCTTTCCCAGGTGTCTTAGCAGGGAGCTGGATGGGAAGTGGAGCAGCCAGGACTTGACCAGCACTCGTATGAGATGCCAGAGTCACAGGTGGTGGCTTAACCTGCTATACCACAACGCCGGCCCCCAGAGCTGCTGAGACTTGAACCCAGGCACCCTGATACGGGGTGCGGGCACCCCAAGCAATGTCTTAACTGCTGTGCCAGATGCCTGCTGCTGAAAGAAAGCTTACTGAGCTGCAGGAGAGGCTCCAGGGAGGCCTTGGCGCTTGTCCCAGGAGACACAGGACGGAGGCCAGGCTGGAGGAGGTGGCAGCAGATGCAGAGGAAAGAACAGAGCCAATGCCCAGTGCTGATGGCTTGGCTGTGGGGCTGCAGAAAAAGCCAAGTCAAAGGTGACGCTGAGTGTGGCTGTCCACATACCTTGCCCTTTACTGAGACAGGATACTGGGAAAGGGACAGGTGCAGGAGGAAACCACGCGTACTGTTTGGGCCACGTTCGCTCTCAAGGATGAGTGCATCTGCACACATCTCTGGAGAGAGCCCCTCTGCCTGGCCCATCAGCCCTGGACAGCGGCTGCCCCCCGCTGGCGTTTCTCGGGGACCCTCCCCTTCCCCCTCCCCCTCAGGGACAGACTATGCAGCTGAGTGAACTTGACCCGCTGTGGCATTTCATTCTGACCTTTTGTCCTGGGCTTGTTTTGCTTTGCTGAATGAATGAATGGGCTGGAAGCACAAGTCAGAGTCTGAAAAGAGGCCCTGTGTGTGTGCAACTCAGGAGTGATGCAGGAAACAACGTAGCGAGACGCGCGCCCCAGAAGTGTGCCATCATTCAGTGTTGCTTTGGAGAGCTGCGTAGATGTTTAGTGTTTTATTGCGTTTGTGCGGAGTGGCTGATTAGAAGTGGGCCTGGGAAGGGTGAGGAGTTCGCACCCATGGCAGCCGGCCTGCCTGACCCCAGCCAGGCAGGAGGAGGTCCCTGGTGAGGGGAGGAAGCCGCAGCCAGCAGATGAGCGGAAGCACAATTATTTTTGGAGAAATGGAAAATGACCTGATGCTTTTGTTTTGTTTTCTGTTCAGTGATGCAAGTTTACTATTTTTCCTCTCACTAGTTTTTGTGTTTTTGTTTGTATCTTTGTTTTTGACCAAAAAAAAAAAAAAAAAAAAAAAGAATATTGTGGGGTGGGTGTTTGGCACAATGGTTGAATACCACTTGGGACATCTACATCCCACGTCAGAGCGCTCAGGTTTGAACCCAGTTCCACTTCTATTTCAGCTTCCTGCTAGTGTGTAACCTGGGAGGCAGTGGTGATGGGACAGTCCTTTGGGTCCCTGCCACCCATGTGGGAGACCCAAGTTGAATTCCTGGCTCCTGCCTTTGGCCTGGCCCAGCCCTGTTTGTTGTGGGCATTGGGGGAGTGAACCAGTGGACGGAAAACCTGTCTCTGATTGTGTGTATAGGTGTGTGTCTTTCTGTCTTTGAAATAAACAAAACACAAAATGAGAAAGGATTCCAAGAGGAACCAGCTTATTTATAATGGGAGGAGTTTTTCTGATTTGCAGAAGTTTGCGGTTTGCCTGGCCAGCAGAGTGTTCACGGAACAACTATTCTCTGTGAAGAATTTGGCTAGGTGCTACAGGAGGGGGTCTCAGCCACTGAGATGTCTTTTGGACTTAAACAACAAGGCAATTTAATGTCTTCCCTAGGAAGAAATGGGGCAGGTTCCAGGCTCAGTGTGCAGGCTTCTGCTCTCTACCGGCCTGTGGCTCTGCCCTGCTGTAGGGTTTTTTTCCCCTCCCTCCCTCCCTCCCTCCCTCCCTCCCTCCCTTCCTTCCTTCCTTCCTTCCTTCCTTCCTTCCTTCCTTCCTTCTTTCCTCTCCCTCTTCCCTGCCTCTCTTCTTTTCCTTCTGCCTTGCCTTTCCTTTCCCTCGTATCTATTCCTCCCTCCCTCCCTTCCTCCCCTGCCCTCTCCTTCCTTCTCTTTTTAATTTTTTTAAAGATTTATTTACTTATTTATTTTGAGATACATGCAGAGAGGCAGAGAGAACTCCCTAAGTGCTCATAATAGCAGGGCCTGGGCACTAGGAGCTGGGAACTCAGTCTGGGTCTCGCATGTGGGTGGTAAGGACCCAAGTACCTGCACCATCAGCGCTACTTCTCAGGGTCTGCGTGGGCAGGAAGCTGGAATCGGCAGCCAGAGCTGGGAGACAAACCCAGGCACTCTGATGTGAGGGGCAGGTGTCTCAACCCCTGGGACAATGCCCACCTGCCTGCCCCAGGGTGGCGGCTTCATCTTCAGGGCGACATCAAGAGCAGGATGGCGGCCGTACTACCCAGTTCTGATAGCATCAAAAGAAGAACGGGGTCTCCTCCTTGTGTATCTGAAATGTGAGAACAATCTTTCCCAGAAGCTCCCCGGCAGACTTTTCTCCTGTGCTGTGCACCAGGTCCACGTGTAGACCAGTCACTGGCTGAGGAACTGGGATGAACACGGCTAGCCCAGACCAGGGGTCAGCAGACTGCAGCTCGCCGCCTGTTTTATAAATGAAGTTGCACTGGCACTAACCACGCCCAGTCACTTACATATTATCCATGGCTGTGTTTATACTGCGGTGGCAGAGCAGAGACATGGAAAAAGAGACAAAGGGCCCACAAAGCCGGAAATGTTTACCGTTTGCCCCTGCAGAGCCAGGGCCAGCCGTCCACGTGGGCTGATCATCTGGGTTGTCCAGATTGCAAAGGGAAGCACGGCAGGTCCTCAAGACACAGGCGTGTGGGGGGTGATCCTAGTCCTCGAAGACAGAACCAGGCAAATGGTATTTAATACACTAAAATAGCTACACGTGGTGGCCGCAGTGCACTGCTCGAATGCAAGGCGTCCCATAAATACTTATTGTTCCTTTCACTTTGAAGTAGGAGAAAAAGAAAACCTCTCCACCGGCTCCCCTAGCTGCGCTCCGAAGAAATTATATAAACGGACATCAAATGGGGAACACCGAAGGGCACGAAGGCACTTTTGAAACTCTAGGAACAAAGAATTAGCAGTGCTTTGGAAGAGAAAGGTTATGAAGTTAAGAAACCGTGCTCCAAAGAGCAAGAATCAGCCGTGGTAACAAGTCGTCCTGTGAAGGCTCTGCCTCCCAGCTCCTACTTTGCATCCCTTTGTCCTTCATGACAATTGACCTAAAAATCAAAAAGCAGAGCAAGCAGTGTTTGACAGAGTAACAAATGGGGAGCACCAGGGATCCTTGTAGTTAGAACTCTGAAGTGTCTTGTCTGGATACCCAGCTTTATATGTGGGATAAAATTGTACAGCAGTTAACACACACATGCGTACAGGTAGAACGGAGGGAATCTGCGTAAGGCGGAGATGGTGTCAGTGTCAGGATCCTGCTTATGCAGAAGATGGCTGGTGGATGAATTCCCATCTCTCTGTCAATCTGCCTTTCAAAAAAAAAAAAATCAGTCTTTAAACAAGTAAAAAAAAATCCTGCTTTGATATTATAATTTTGCAAAAAGCATGGCGGGAGGGCAGACATCTGAGCCAGATACACAAGGGTGCTCTCTGTGTGATTCTTACCGCATGTGAATCACAATTATTTCAATAAAATCTTCCAATTAAAAAAATGAAGGAAGACGAGGTTGGAGCCCTGAGTGGGTGGAGAGGAATTGGATCTTAGAGCAGCCGTTTGTAAATGCTGAGAACTTGCGGGGAATGGAAGCGGCGCCGAAAAATGGGGAAGCACTGCTCCACGCTTCACCAATGGTCTTTGACATTTCATTTAATCCCTGCCAGGTTCCTAACAGATTCGCAATTAGATGTCAGCAACTGGAAGAGAATGAGGCGGTAACTGGGAGCCACTGCGGCACCTGAACACTCACAGCGGTGACCTGGGTCAGGGAACGACCTGTGGTCAATGCGTCTTCATCTCGAGAAAGCGCTCATAAAGCCACTGCCTTTCATTCTTCCTGAGGCTAACAGTTATACGGTCCGTCGGAGACAGCCCAGTGGATTGTTTCTCCCAGAAAATGTTCATCCTGTTGATTTGAAGCCAAACGAGATGCCGGTAGCAAAGAGCCATTTGTATTAGTAACTGTGCATAGAAACGCAGAAGACAGGATTTGAAAACTCGCAGATGAGATGAAGATCTCAGAAGGACACCTCAGCGTGACAGGGGATGGGTTGATTTCAGAGCCTATGGGAGTTCTAGGATGATGGGCTCAGACTAAACAGGTAAAAAGCAGCAGCTACGCAGTCTTCCATGTAGGTTGGAAGGAACAGTCTCATGGGAAAGGTGAAAAGGAAGTAGCTGTATAGTGTTTCATGTGAAAAAGCACAAAAGAGGGACTTTGGTGCTGTGATCAGCTAGGCCTTGCCACGTAGCATGAAACAGTGGGGGCGAACCAGGGCAGCCTGCAGGCAGAGTCTGGCTCGGTGGCCCAAGGAGGTGATGTGGTGACTGGACAGAACTCTTACAATGCAATAGACTACAAGGCCTGGTAGGACCTGGGGTAGAGGTTCAAGGTTGGACTCCAGCGCCCCAGGGAGCTGAGGGATTCCAAGTCACGGAGCTCTGGGAAGAAGAACTGTGCATTGCTGTGAGGTCAGGAAATGGGCTGCAAGAAGGCCTGCAAACCAGGGTCAAGGAAGTGTTGCTGGGCTCTGCCCATATACCTGTCATCCAGATCTTTCCTCCTGTGTGTGCCTGCGGGAGATCACTTGACATTTCTGAGGCTTGACGTTTGCGTGTGCTCCATGGGGATGACAGTGTCTGCCTCACAGAGCTGTTGGGAGAATCGCATGCGGGGTAGGAAATGCTTAGCTCGGTTCCTGGGATTGCGTGGTAGAAATTCTCCCTGGCACCCCGGCCTCTGGTTAACAGAGATGAACCTCTCTGTAGTTATAGGTGCAGGTACATCTAGAACCATCCCTCTGCTGGGTGGGGTTTCCTACTGCAGTGGCTCTGCATCCTGTCTGCCTTTAGAATCACACTGGGAGTCTTGCCTGAATACTCATTGTCTTTTTTTTTTTTTTTTTTTTTTTTTTTGACAGGCAGAGTGGACAGTGAGAGAGAGAGACAGAGAGAAAGGTCTTCCTTTTTGCCATTGGTTCACCCTCCAATGGCTGCCACGGCTGGCGTGCTGCGGCCAACGCACCGCGCTGATCCGATGGCAGGAGCCAGGTGCTTCTCCTGGTCTCCCATGGGGTGCAGGGCCCAAGCACTTGGGCCATCCTCCACTGCACTCCCTGGCCACAGCAGAGAGCTGGCCTGGAAGAGGGGCAGCCGGGACAGAATCCGGCGCCCCGACCGGGACTAGAACCCGGTGTGCCGGCGCCGGCCTGAATACTCATTGTCTTTAAAGGATGCTCAGATCAACTGAATCAGACTCTATGAGGTCGGACCCAGGCGTGCGTAGTTTTTAAAGCTCTTCAGAGGATTCTACTGTGTAGCTAGCATGGAGCGACATTGTCTCACCGTCTCGTCGATCCTAGTTGTCATTGGCTCAGGGTCTAACTAAAGTCAGAGTTACAGAGACTGGGTAGTAGGGGGATGAAGATCTTCTATCCGCTGGTTCACTCCCCAAATGGCTGCAATGGCCAGGGCTGGGCTAGGCCAGGCCAAAGCCAGGAGCCAGTAGCTTCTTCCAGGTCTCCCATGTGAGTGAAGGGGCCCAGGCACTTAGGCCATCTTCTGCTGATTTCCGAGATGCATTAGCAAAGATCTGGAGCAGAAGTGGAGCAGCCAGGACTTGAACTGGTGCCCATGTGGGATTCTGGCATTGCAGGTGGTGGTTTAACCCGCTATACCACAACACCAGCCCTGCAGGATATTAGTTTTTAAAAAGAGCATGCAAAAATATGGTTTTTATAATTCTTTAAAGTTTTTTAATGGACAGAAAATAATATATATTTATGAGGTAAAATGTGATATTTTGATATATGTTCCCTTCTGGAGTGAATAAATCAAGCTAATTAGTATCTGTGTGGGGTTGAGACTATTTGAAATCTCCTCTTTGGGCAAATTTGAAATAAGCTATGCGTTATCATTCATCACGGTCCCCATCGCAGACCGTAGGCCACTAAAGCTTCCCCCTCCTGTCTAACTGAAACCTGTACCCTTGCATCAGCTTCTCTCCCTCTCCCCTGCCCAGCGCTGGGAGCCACCATTCCCCTCTCTCCTTCCCTGAGTCCGACTCTTTCAGTGGGATGATTCTTTCATTTCTACTGCAGGGAAAGAATCCATGGCAAATATTTAAACAACTGAGTGCTGCTTGTTTGCATAACCAACCAAGAGATGCAGACATTTATGTAAATAAGGACTGCGCTTTGCCGCGCAGTTGCAATGACTGAGAGAGTCTAAATTTGCTTTTCTTGTTCTTGTGCTTCGGGGAGCATCATTGGGTTTTCCACCTTGAAACTTTTGAAGCTCTTTTATTTTCAACTCAATAGATGTTTTTCTTGCCTGCCAAGTGTGAGGCATCATCCCGAACATTGACAACCGAAAAACCATCTCTCCCCAAATTTCTGCGATTGCCCGTTAGCCTCAGCATTGTCAGTATCTTTCCTGGTATATTTGTAGACAGAGCCACCGCACTACAGATATAAGCAGTGATGGCGATGGAATGACATGGCTGATTTCCCCAATGTGACTTCTCCCTTCTGTCTTCCTGATGTCCACATTCCGTGTAGGGACCGAGGTGTTTCTGGGAAAGCTCGCTGTATCTTGATCAGAGCTGGAGCATGTGTTAGCTAAGTTCACTTGTATCCACCTTGCCCATAGTCTGGGCCCATCAGGCAGTATTGAGGACTGCACTGGGAAGGCTGGAACAAAGACACCCTCTTCATCTGGCTTAACTTGAGCCAGGGATTTGTGGTCCTGGGACCTTTGGCAGGAGCTGGCAAGCATCGGAAAAAGGCTGGTTGCAGAAAGAGCTGGCACTGTGGAAACCACAGCAGAACACAGAGAAAACCAGGCTTTTGGTGGCATCACCCATTTGCTGGATCAAACTTTGCCTGAAGCCAAAGCTATTTTGGGGTTTTCTAAATATATTAACTTCCTTTATATTTGAATGCATTCGACTTAGATTTTCTATGTCTTAAAACAAAAGGATTCTTTGTGGTCGAGAGTGTGGTTATTTTTGGATGATGGGATTATAGATATCTACTATTTGTCTATATTTGCTAAATTATCAGTAATATGAATTACATTTGCAACAAAATTTTAAGATTTTATTTATTTAAGAGACAGAGTTATAGAGAGAGGGAGAGACAGAAAGAAAGATCTTCCATCCTCTGGTTCACTCCCCAGTTGGCTGCAACAGCCAGAGCTGCACCAATCCGAAGCCAGGAGCTTCTTCCGGGTCTCCCACATGGGTGCAGGGGCCCAAGGACTTGGGCCATCTTCTACTGCTTTCCCAGGCCACAGCAGAGAGCTGGATTGGAAGAGGAGCAGCCGGGACAGGAACTAGTGTGCAACACCCCAGGTGGAGGCTTAGCCTACTATGCCACAGCACTGGCCCCACAACGAAGATTTTTGAAAGTCTATTAACATGTAATCACAGCATCCACATTGTGGAAGTTACTTGTCTAGGAAAGTAGACATTCATTTAAATTTTTATTTATTAATTTGTATTTATTTGAAAGATCTTCTGTATGCTGGTTCACTCCCCAAATGCCTGCAAAAACAGGGCGGGTCCTTACCAAAGCCAGAAACTTGGAACTCTGTCTGGGTCTCTTGGAAGGGACCCAAGCCCTTGAGACATCACCTGCTGCCTCCCGGGGTGGGCATTAGCAGGATTCTGGAATTGGAAGTGGAGCGTGGTGTAAGCCCAGATACTCCGCTATGGGACACAGGCACCCCACCCGGCATCTGTCTGTTGCCTCATCTGGCTCTCTGAGGACATCCCCCACGGCATTCGCCCTGCCGCCTGTGTTATCACACTGCAGGTAATTCACTCATGTTGTAGATTTACTTCTTAACTGTTTGGCTGTATTGACGCACTCTTGCAAGGCTGCCATTTAGAAGACAGAGGCCCACCGTCTCATGACTGCTGTACCCTTTACTACTGCCTGCTGTTCTGTTTTGAGCAAGGGAGAATGCAATGCTATGCTCTCAGCCATTTGATTTTTCCTTTCTCTTGACTTAAAACACATATTTATGGTCAAATTTAATAAATATGTAGCATTTGAAATTAATACATAAATCATAAGAAAATAGTAAGATAAGAGAACCTATAGTTTGAGACTAAAAGACATATTAGCTAATCACTCTGTATGGACCTTACCTGAATCCTGATTTCAATGAACCACAAAGCAAAACAAATGTTACATTAAACTCAGATTGGCTTGCTACTGCCTCCATCCCCTGAGTCCCTACCTAATGAACTGCAAACTCCCTTAGCACAAAAACAGACTTGACAGACTTCAAGGATACTTTGTAAGGAATGGCTGAGTGTCAGCCAATCATAGCAGCAAACTTCAGCCAATCACAGACTGCCAGCTGTTCAGACCGCCCAACTAAGGCAGATGCCGCGCTGTAACCAATTAGGCTGCCTCTGCTCCTCAGTTCTGTTTTCTGTCTGAATATACGGCCCACCCACTGATGGGAACTCAGCTGTCTCACCCTCTTCTGGTGCTCCCGGCTGGCTGCCCGGTCGCTGATCTTTGCTCAGTTAAAACAGTTCAGCTGAGCTAAAGTTTTTCTTTTTAACACATAACAAAAAAGTGTTGAGGCAATAGGAAATTAAAGTAGCAGATACTGTATTTGAGCTATTAAAATGTTATTGTTTGGGGCCAGCACTGTGGCATAGCGGGTAAAGCCAAAGCCTGCAGTGCCAGCATCCCATATGGGCACCAGTTCAAGTCCCGGCTGCTCCACTTGCGATCCAGCTCTCTGCTGTGGCCTGGGAAAGCAGTGGAAGATGGCCCAGGTCCTTGGGCTCCTGCACCCACGTGGGAGACCCGGAAGAAGCTCCTGGCTTCGGATCGGCACAGCTCCATCCATTGCGACCAATTGGACAGTCAACTAGTGGATGAAAGACCTCTCTCTCTCTTTGCCTCTCCTTCTCTCTGTGTAACTCTGACTTTCAAGTAAACAAATAAATCTTTTAAAAAATGTTATTGTTGGTATTTTTAGGTATAGTTGTGCATTGTTTTTGTTTCCAGTTTTCTTTTAGCAATCCAACCTGAAATATTTGAGAATGAAATATTAAGTCTGGGTTTTACTCCAAGATTATACAGAAAAGAGGCAGTGAGCAGGAATACAGATGAAACAGAACTGGTCATGAAATAATCGTTGTTGAAGCTGAGTAAATGGCTCAGTGTTCATTAAACTGATCAGTTTATTTTTTTCTGTGATAAAAAGTTAAAAAAAAAAAAGCAAGCACCCCCTACCTATTTTCCAGTGGTAATCACCGTTAAGAATTTGATATACTCTTCTATTTCTAGGAAATTTTCAATGTATAAATTACAGAGAAAGGGAGGAAGTGGAGAGGATCTGGTTTTTGGCTTTTAAAAATTAAATTAAATGTTCCCTGCAATTTTGTTTCTTTTGTAGGTGGCAGGGGAGTGGTTGAAGATTTTTTTCCCCAAAAAGGACAGAATCTTTAACTTCATAATAGTGTGGCCTGTGCACCCTTCGGGGCATTCTGGCTTCCGTGCTGAATACCTGCATTTACAACTGGCATTTCGGTGGCTGCTGCCAGAGCTCTCCTGGCCTGCCTTGGGCGGTTGTTGCCTTTGTCTGATGATGAATCTTTCCGGTGCAGGAAGCCCCTCCCATTGTGAAGCAGTGGCCCCGTCTCAGTCCGTTTGCTGTTGCTGTAACTGAACACCACGGACTGGGTCATTACAAAGAGAAGACATTTATTTCTTACAGTCCTGGGGCTGCAGCTGGTGAGGACTCTGCAGAGTCCCGAGCTGGTGTACAGCAAACACAGCAGACAGAGCCAGCAAACCACATCAAGCTGCACCCACTAATCCATTCGTCGTCCCCAAGTGCAGAGAGGCAAGCAGAGCCCTCAAGACCCAGCCACCTTTTAAGGCTCCCAGCTGGTGCTACCCCTTAACCCCTGACAGTGGAGAGTGAAGTTCAAGGCACGTTTGGGTTTGAGGACATTGAAACCCTGGCAGACCCCAACCTCCTCTGTGGGATCTTACTGGCAGACAGAAGTTGTAAAACCTGATGGAAACCCAGCACTCGTGGCCTGCTGTTTGGGGCCAACCATTTGTGAGAGCTGGAAAAAGCATTGGATTCCTGTTCTCTTTTCTGTAGCTTTGTACAGTGTGAATTCTTAGTAACTCATGTATATGGGTAAGGGAAAAAAAACTGAATGTGAGAAATTGGTTTCTTTTGGAAGAGAATAGGGTGCCCAAGCAGGTGATCAGCCTTGGCTCCAGAGTGGCTGCCTCTGCTACTACCCTGCTGCGAAATTGACGCAATTTAATTCCAGTGCCCCTTTCAGGACCTGCTATTGTTCATTGCTCTTTAATCCCAATGGGAAAAAGAAAAACAATCTAAGTTTAGAATCCCTTCTCTTTTTCCCTTAACCCTTGAGGGATACAATTCATGTCAACCTTTTCGTGATGTATTTTCCAAGTGCTTTAGAATCCCACCGTCATCAGTTCATTCTCTATCAATCATTTTTGGAGCCACCATGCTGTGCTAGGCAGAGCGTTGGGCACTTGGGGGCAGGGAGTCAGTTTTCACTTGGACATCAAGGAAGGGGAGATTGATGATGAGCGTGGCGGGCATTTGTTAAATGGGCATCTTCTGTGTGTAGGTCCAGTGATAAGCACTGTTTGCTGATTAATTGCCGTGTGCTAAGTGCCTTTCAAAAATTCTATATAGGTGATCTCATTTGACATTCACAGTGAGCTTAGGAAGTATGTACTCTTATTATTCCCCATTAGATAGAAAATGAAACACAGAGAGACTGAATCATTTGCCCCAAATCATACACCTAAACAGTAGTACAATGTGGATGTAAACTCCTCCTTGAGCTGGTGTTGTGGTATAGTGGGTAATGCCACCTAATGCCACCACCTGTGTCACCTGTGTCCAGGGTAGAGTCTGGAGTGGCTGCTCCATTTCACATCCAGCTCCCTGCTAGTGCACCTGGGAAGGTAGCAGAAGATGGCCCAGGCTTGGACTCCTGTACCCACATGGGAGACCCAGAAGAAGCCCCTGCCTCCTGACTTTGGCCTGGCCCAGCTCTGACACTTGCTGCCATTTGGAAGATTCTCTCTGTCTCTCTTTCTCTCTCTCTCTCTTTCTTAAAGATTTATTTATTTATTTGAAGTCAGAGCTACAGAGAGGCAGAAGCATAAAGAGTGAGAGGTCTTCCATCTGCTGATTTACTCCCCAGATGACTACAATGGCCGGGGCTAAGCGGATCAGAAGCCAGGAGCCAGGGACTTCTTCTGGGTCTCCCAAGCAGGTGCAGGAGCCCAAGGACTTGGGCCATCTTCTACTGCTTTCCCAGGCCACAGCAGAGAGCTGGGTCAGAAGTGGAGCAGCCAGGTCCCAAACTAGCACCCATGTAGGATGCTGGCACTGCAGTCAGCAGCCTTATCTGCTATGCTATAGCTCTGGCTTCTCTGTGTGTGTGTGTGTGTGTGTGTGTGTGTATATATATAAAATATATACACACACATATATGTATATACATACATACACATATATATATACACACACACATATATATATATGTAACCCTGCCTTTCAAATAAATAAAAAAATTTTTTAAATTTTAAAAACTCAGTCCAGCTCCAGAATCTATTGTTTTGTTGGTCTGTCATCCTAAAGATTTCCAGATTACAGGCAAGAAGAGATGGCTGGTTACTGTTAGCCATCAGCCCCCGGAGTCTCTGAGGGGCCGTCTGCAGGTAGAGGGTCGTGCTGCCGTGGGAGGGGCTTCTCGGCCCTTTTGGGCCCTTAGAACAAACACCTTGGGCTGGGTCATGTATGTAAAAGAGATTCATTCCTCTGAGTTCTGGGGGCAGGGACATGCATGATCAAGGCACAGGCAGACGCGGTGTCTGGTGAGGGCCTGGTCTTCCTGGACAGCGCCTTCAGCGGGGTCCCCACCGAGTCCCCACGCGGCAGAAGGGGTGACACTGTGCCCTCAGATGTGCTGGTGAGAAAGGCGCAGGCAGCTCTCTGGGAGCTGTTTTATCAGGGCATTCTCTCTCTCCCCCACCCCCGAGGGCCC
Source organism: Oryctolagus cuniculus (assembly GCF_964237555.1). Classification (NCBI taxonomy): domain Eukaryota; kingdom Metazoa; phylum Chordata; class Mammalia; order Lagomorpha; family Leporidae; genus Oryctolagus; species Oryctolagus cuniculus. The sequence goes on along the minus strand of NC_091442.1, from coordinate 97,698,945 downwards.
CACCTCTTAATCCTCTCACATAGGAGATTAAGTTTCAGCGTGAGCCAGAGAGAGACATGGCTATGTAAACCGTAACAGCGTCAGAACTCGGTTCTCCACGGAAAGAAAACTGAGCCAATTCGGATTGTACAGTGGTGCTTTTGGGGGATGAACTTGTACCTCTGGTGGATCCAGAACCTCTTCAAAATGAACCTTGTCACTTGGCCGTGTTCATTCATGGGGAAGAATAAAGCCCTGGGTGTTGTTTTGGTGAAGTTGGTTTTGCAGCTTCTGCTGTGCATCACGAAGCTTGCTTTTGTATGTGCAGAAGTGCGTGTTTCCCTGAGGTGCCTACGTGTGCATGCGTGTGTGTGTGCGTGTGTGCGTGTGTGTGTGTGTGTGTGTGTGTGCCTTTGTGCTAGGCCTCAGATGTGGAAATCTCACTCCTTGGCTGGGTTGTTTTATATGACCTGTGCTCTGTGATCCTGAAGTCTTCCAGTCCAGAATCAAGTCTGCAGCTGAGGATCCCATGTTACTACCAGCGAGACCGCGTAGCCTCGATCCAAACTCTGAGCCCCAGCCTACCTCATCTGCCTGCCATTTTGTCGTAATGATCATGAAAGCTGTCATTCACTGGCTGTTGCCTGCGTGACAAGCTCTGTGTTAAGCATTTTACCTGCATGACCTCGTTTAGCCCTCCAGATAAGCCTTTGGAAGACGTGTTGTGTTCACAGTTTACAGATGAAGCAGCAGCAGCTTAGAGAAGCTGAGAGAGAGCTGAGGGGAAGGCCTGCAGAGCTTGAACTTGTTCAAAGTCATGTAGATAGTAAGTGGGCCCCGAACCCGGGTTTATCTGCCACACACGGACAAGACAGGGACGCCCCGGCAGCCGCTGGGGCAGGAGGATGTTTGGAGTGATGGGTGGTTGTTGGAGAGTACGTCCGATTCAAAGAATAAGCAGGCCTAGCTATTAAGACGCCACTTGGGATACCCACAGCCCATATTAGAGAGTCTGCTTCAAGTCCTGGCTCACCCACTTCTGATCAGCTGCCTGCTGAACACGTCCTGGGAGGCAGCAGGTTGGGGATGAAATACTTGGATCCCTGCCACCCACTTGGGATACCCCAGATTGAATTACAGCTTGGCCCAGCCCTAGCTGTTGCAGGCATTTGGGGATGAACCAGCAAATGGACAGTCTCTCTCTCCCTCCCTCCCCCCCCCTCCTTCCCTCCTTCCGCCTTTCAAATAAAAACAAGTAAACAGTTTTAGAAATCAATTTTGTCCACTTGGCTTTGAAAGTAAATGCTCACGTGGATTTGTTTTCTCTCTCTCTCTTTCTTTAAGATTTTGTTTATTTATTTGAAAAGCAGAGTTGCAGAGAGAGAGAGAGAGAGAGAGAGAGGTCTTCCATCCACTGGTTCACTCCCCAATTGGCTGCAACAGCCAGAGCTACGCCAATCCGAAGCCAGGAGCCAGGAGCTTCTTCCAGGTCTCCCATGTGGGTGCAGGGGCCCAAGCACTTGGGCCATCTTCTACTGCTTTCCCAGGCCACAGCAGAGAGCTGGATCGGAAATGGAGCAGCCAGGACTCAAACTGGCACCCATGTGGGATGCCAGCACTGCAAACGGACGCTTTACCTGCTACGCCACAGCGCCAGCCCAGTGGGTTTGTTTTAATAAGTCCCTCAAAAAGGAATGAGTCATTCATCCCTTCAGCGAACTTCTACTGAGCACCTGTTACGCTAAGTGTCAGCATTGTTGCTGGAAGTGCGGCGCTGACTCAGACCTCGTCTGATGGTCCTGGATTTCTTCTGTAGTTAGGACCTTTGTCCATAATGCAGCCTAGCCCAGCCACATGCTGCCGGGTCACGTGGAGCATGAACAAGGCCACCTCTGCCCGTGGCTGCCCAGACCTGCTGTCACGTGGGGCATCCGGCATGTGCTGGGACTTTGCGTTGTGTCCTCCGGGATAATGAGGGGACGGCAAGGCCTGAGTGTTGTCCCCAGACACCACCATACCCTGCGTGGCCTTCTGGGCTTGCTTCCATCTGCCCGAACCTAGCAGACTCCTGGCGAGTTTCTTTAACCTGGAGCTGCCTGCATAGTGTTCAAGTCCCCTGTTCTTCCCAGCTTATGGATAGATGAATAATAGACCCTAGTCCATTTGGAATGTGTTTAAATTCTATAGCCTACGAAGCTCCATACTTGAATTGTTTTTTTAATGTTTAAAATGAGCACACAGGAGCAGGTGTTTGGTGCAGTGCTTAAGACCCTGATAAGGACACCATATCGTGCAGTGGAGTGCCTGGTTCCCACTTCTGATCCAGCTTCCTGCTGTGCACTCCTTGAGAAGCAGCAGGTCCCTGCCTTGCACATGGGAGACCCAGGTGGAGTCCAGGGCTCTTGACGTCAGCCTGGCCCAGTCCAGCTATCACAGGAGTGAAGCCAGGGATGGAGGATTTCACCTCTCCCTTCCCCACTCCCTCTCCCCCTCTCCTCCCTCCCCCTCCCCTGCCTTTCATGCCTTTCAAATAAGTGAGAATAAATAAAAATGAAACTGAGCATGCACACACAGTCCTATAGGCAGCTGGAATGGAGACAAAGGTTGCGTAGGTCAGGAGTACAGTTTACTAAGCATTTCTTTCTTTTTTTTTTTTTTTTTTTTTTTGACAGGCAGAGTGGACAGTGAGAGAGAGAGACAGAGAGAAAGGTCTTCCTTTTGCCGTTGGTTCACCCTCCAATGGCCGCCGCGGCCGGCGCGTTGCGGCCGGCGCACCGCGCTGATCCGATGGCAGGAGCCAGGAGCCAGGTGCTTTTCCTGGTCTCCCATGGGGTGCAGGGCCCAAGCACCTGGGCCATCCTCCACTGCACTCCCTGGCCACAGCAGAGGGCTGGCCTGGAAGAGGGGCAACCGGGACAGAATCCGGCGCCCCGACCGGGACTAGAACCCGGTGTGCCGGAACTAAGCATTTCTTAAGAGAAGCATCAAAGCGCCACACTCAACTCCCATGGTGCGAGAAAACAACAACCTGAGGCCTTTTAGACGCTGCCCCTCCTCCTGGGGTGCTTTGGGCCCACGTGCTGATGGTGCTGAGAGGAGATGTGTAGACCAGCCACCTCACTCCCCAGGGAGGAGAGAGTGGACCAGCAGGCTGAGGCCTGGAAAGGTGACAAGTGCAAACTTTGCCTGTTGCTTGGGGGAGCACCCAGACCAGTTCCGGGGCCTCTGGTAGCAAACACTGCCAGCTTCCGCACTCAGCCCTCGGTGCCGCACACTCGCAGAAGCACGCGGTGGGGTCGGAGGCTGCCAGGCAGTTCCTGTGGTACCCACTGAAATGTATCATGGGGTGGGGGCTTCACTAAGGAGGGGGAGGAGGAGGAAGATGAGGAGAGGTAACAGGAGGAAGAGGGTGGTGGGCAAAGAGGAGAGGAAGAGGGCGGAGGAGGAGGAGGTTTTTTTTTCTTAAAAAAGATTTATTTATTTATTTGAAAGAGTTACACAGAGAGAGAAGGAGAGGCAGAGAGAGAGAGAGGTCTTCCATCCGCTGGTTCACTCCCCAGTTGGCTGCAACAGCTGGAGCTGCGCCGATCCGAAGCCAGGAGCCAGAAGCTTCTTCTGGGTCTCCCACATGGGTGCAGGGGCCCAAGCGCTGGGGCCATCCTCCACTGCTTTCCTAGGCCACAGCAGAGAGCTGGGTCAGAAGTGGAGCAGTCGGGTCTTGAACCAGCCCATATGGGATGCAGGCAATGCAGGCGGCGGCTTAACCTGCTACGCCACAGCACCAGCCCCGGGAGTTGTTTCTAATCTGCTGAAATGGGCTCACATCTAAAACACCACCTGCTGGAGTGTGCATCTTCGTTTTATCAAGGCAGGTAGTTCTGAAAGGAAAGGGAAGGGGGAGGGCGTCCGGCCGAGCGGCTAAGACTCTGCTCAGGGTGCACACGTCCCATAACAGGGTGCCTGGGTTTGAGTCCCAGCGCTGCTCTCTGTTCCAGCTCCCTGGAAAGCAGCAGCTGCTAGCTCACATAGTGGAGTCCCTGCTACCTGTGTAGGAGACCTGGCTTCTGGCTACAGCCTGACCAAGCCCCAGCTCCTGTGGGTATTTGGGGAGTGAACCAGTAGACGAGAAACCTCTCTCTCTTTCTTTCAAATGAAAATAATAATAATTTTTTAAAGAGGAAAGAAACATTCTAGATCCACCACGGCATTGAATATGTAATAGATGCATGTAGTAGTTACAAAACATTTAAAGATATAAAGTAGATCCCTTTTCCAGCCCTGTTCTTTTCTCAGAAACCACACTACTGCCTTTCTCTCTATTCCGACAGAGATAGTATATTCATGTACACACACATCCACTTCAGAAAGCTCATGGAAAGTTAAATGTCTTTTAACTCCACTCTCCATAAACTTCTGATGTACTCTCATGCACACATATGAGGGGTTTTAGAAAGTTCTTAAAAGAGTGTTTTAAAAAATTGTGCATGGATTTAAAAACCATTTTTTATGCCAAAAGAAACTTATCTTTCATTTTCCCACAAACTTTTTGAAGTGCCCTTGTCTATCTAGTTAATTATTCTTTCTCACACAAATGGTGACATCGTATATGCATTATTCCAGACAGTACTCTTTTTAAAAAGCTTATCTTTAGGATTTTTCCAGAACAGCATGTGTAAAGTTTTTGTTTTCGTTTTTGGGGAGGGGGAGAGAGACAGAGGTCCTGTCTGCTGGTTCACTCCCCAAATGCCAATGACCACGGCTTAGCCAGGCAGAGAGTTGAGCCATCAATCAGTACAGGACTCCCAGTCCTTAAGCCATTGCCCACTGCCTCTGAGGCTCTGCAATAGCAGGGAACTGGGCTGGGGAGCGAGCTCGGGACTCATACCCAGGCACTCCAACATGGGATGCGGGTGTCCCAGCCGGCAGCTTAACTGCTGGGCCAGATGCCTGCCCCCTATATCGTTGTTAATAGCTGTAGAGTGTCTGTTCCATTGTTTGGGAGCCAGGGGTGGGGAATGTTTTTCCTGCCAAGGACCATTTGGATCATTATAACATCATGTGCAGGCCATGCAAAATCATCAAGTTACAACATAAATGCCTGCTGTCAATTTATTGAATTTCAAATTCCAGACCTAATGATTTTGCAGGCCTCATACTACCCATGGGCTCGAATTTCCCGCCTCTGGCTGAGGGGGCTGCGGTTTACTTCCCCAGCCTTTTATTGTTGGAACATTTTGGTTGTACAGTCTTTTGTCACCCCAAGAGTAACATTTCCTTGAGTGCAAATCTCTGGGCACATGGCTAATTTATGGAATCAGATTGCAGAAATACAATTATTAAGCCAAATAACATATATGTTTAACATTAATAGAGATTGCCAAATTATATTCCTATAACAGATTTTTTTTTAAGATTTTTGTTTATTTATTTGAGAGAGAGAGAGTTACAGAGAGAGGGAAAGACAGAGAAAAAGGTCTTCCATCCACTTGTTCAGTCCCCACATGGCTGCATCAGCTGGAGCTGGGCTGGTTCAAAGCCAGGAGCCAAGAGCTTCTTCTGGGTGTCCCATGGGAATGCAGGGACCCAAGCACCTGGGCCATCTTCCACTGCTTTCCCAGGCCATAGCAGAGAGCTGGATCAGAAGAGGAGTAGCTGGGACTAGAACCAGTGCTCATATGGGATGCCAGTGCCACAGAGGCTTAGCCCACTACGCCACAGCACCAACCCTAAGGATATTTTACACCTTCCCAGCAATGTGTAAGATGGGTACCGAAGACCTCCTTGCCCACATCCCCTTCCCAACCTGGGCCGTGTCACCATCTGTCTTGTGTAGGGAGAAGATTTTGGGTTGGGGATAAGCATAAGTATTTTGAAAATTCACCCTATAGGGTTCACACTCCTTCAGTTAAGCAAGTCACAGAAAATCTACCTCAGACTGCCTCAAGCCAAAAATTGAAGAAACAGAAGTGTGGAAATATATTGTTCCATGTCACGGAAGTGCTTCAGGCACAGCTGGATCTAGCGAGGGCCACCATGTGATGGTACCACTTTAGGGGGAGCAGTCCTGTTGTATTAGAAGTAGTGTGAATGGTGCTGCCTTGAAGTTAGTGGCCCCGTCTTCCAGGGTGCTTTGGGGCTTTGGGAACTTGGTCTCTGCTTCTCAGCCCTGTTTCCTTGGAGCTTGCTCATTCTCAGGCAGGCCTTCTCAGGGGTAGGCCTGGCAGCTCTGGGTTCACAGATTATCAGCTTCATGGCCTGAGAGCCAAGGGCTTCCCCATCTGCACCGAGACAGCAGAGCCCCACCATCGGTCCTCACTGATCTGGTGTGGGTCGTTGCTCATCTTTGGCTTGCTTGCCTGTCATTCCTTCTCCATTCTTCTTATAACAGCCCCGTGATCTTCTTCCTCAGCTCTCAGTCCACATGGTTCCAGGGCCCTGCCTGCCTCTCGGTGTGGCCTGTCAGCACCCATCCTACCCAGGGCCAATGCAGTTCTGACTCTTAGATGCCACTGCCTGCCACTACCAGCTGACCACTCACCTGCCTGTAGGCTATCGGTGAGTGCTTCTTAAACTCAGGATACACCTGCGCATGCAAATTATTGTGAGGGTAGGGACCCCCAAATGATGTTGTGGGGATGGAGAGCCCTGGGTGGGCTTAGAGACCCCAGCTAGAGTTGGTCCAGGTTCTTGTCTTCTTGGGTGTGAGAGTACAACTGGGAAACTGGGAAGTGTAGGTGGAAGTGGGAAGAAAAGCAGGATTTAGTGAAAGGCAAAGAGATAGTATATACTCAGAAGGGAATGCAGGCAGCCCCTCATGAGAAGAATTGTGCCTACACCAGTTTGGCCGCCCCCTTTACTGGGTAGAGGGTTGTGTCCTAATTGAATATACAGATGGGGTGGAGTTTGGGGCGGGGTTTGGTGCAAGTGATGATTTCTGGGAGTTTCTCCACGGGGAGGTCTGCGTGCACGCGTTCCTTATGGCGTCGTCTTCGTGATGGAGGCTGGTGCATCATGGGAAGGTGGGTGTGCTGAGTTGGCATGTCAGGGGGTGGAGTTTTAGCAGTGCTGGGCTTGGGCAGAGTGCTGGAAGCCTGCTGGCTCCTTGTCCCTGCCTAGCCCACGCCACACATCAGCTGCGGATCTCGCCGGGGAGCAGAGGCTAAGGGCCAGCTCTCAGAGGATTGCCGATGCCCGCGACTCAGGCGTGAGATTCTGACCTCTCCATGTTCCTTCTAGACATTTCACAGCAAAGACAAAAGGATATGAAACCAAGTCTCCACATGCAGCCAGTCCCAGTTTGACTCCATTTCATAGAACCGGGAGAAGTCACATTTTTATGATCACATTTATCCCAAAACAGAAGTGCTATTAAACTATTTGTTCACTTTAGTAGTACAGTTCTGTTTCCTGCTTCGTGGGATGGGAGGAAGAACTCTTGGCTGAACTGTTTTAAAAGAATTGCACCTTTGACCACTGTTGGCAAGAAATTGGCTTTCTCTGTTGGGGACTGTGAGCGCTCTGTTGTCTTGGTGAAAACACACACACACACACACACACAAACAAAACAAAACTGCTGTTGCTGCTTCTGCTTCCGAGCTGTTGACTTTGAGGAATCCTTTTGCCCTTGGCAGACACTCAGCTTTGTGTATCTAGCTACTCCATCATAGCTGGGCGGCCTGATGGCCAAATCTGGGGACAGTCTGCTGTTTTCTTGGAAATTCTAAACTCAGTCTCTCTCTTGATCAGTGCTCTTTAGATTTTCTTTTGAAATGATTTCTCTTAATTTCTCAGAACCAGTATTTCAATCTGGGACTAACTGGAACAGGCTGGAAGCTTTTCTTTGCTCTCCATAATTCAGATCAGGTACTCGAATAGACTTCCCAACCCCAGCATCATTTATTGAATCAGAAAAATGATTTCTTTTGCAAAGCAATTTCATGCCTTGTTATCTCCACTATGTCTCTGAAATACAGGGTTAGAAGGCATTACCAGAAAGTCCCTATTCATTCTAGAGATTGAAAAGGGAAAAGAAATTTTTAAAAGGGGCTCAGTGAGCCCACACCATTGTTAACTCGGCATGCTCGGGCCTTGAGGAGCAGAGAAGTGCTTGGAGGTGCGTTGTGAAGGTGCTTGTTTTAACCGTGTGCCCCTGCAAGGAAAACTGTGGACACAGGCACTTGTATCATTAGGTAAACGGGTGTCAGTAAAGCAAAAGTGTCCCATGATGGAGAGTTTGGCTGCTTTGTGAGAAAAGAACAAAACAGCTGGATTTCTTTGTTTTCTTGTGCATCTTGCTCTGTCTCTTGTCTAGAGAATTCTGCAGAATTCCCCCTGTTGCTCTTCCTTCTCTTACTGCCCAACTGTTAAGTAAAGCCAGCCCTACTGGACGCTTGGGAATCGGCCCTAAGACTTCGTTATTAAAAGGTAGCATCTCCTTTCTAAACACAGATCCTCTGTTAATAATGTGATGTCCAGATTTGCCTTTTGAGATTTCTATAGCCCATTCCCTGAATTGGAATTGACTTAAAATGCTGAATAAAGGGGGTGTTGCAGCCCCTCCTGGGTCTCTGTGTCCGCATTGACTCCCTGTGGGCGGAGCTGCCCTTCGGTGATGCCTAAGCGGGCAAGTCCTCAGTCAACACCTGCATCTCAGAAGCAGAGTAGGAGAGGGGCACGTGTGGTACTGAGGTTCCTCTTCAACATTAGCAGTGTAAATAGCAGAAGGCAAAGGGTTTGAGGATTTGTCAACTGGCAGAAGATTTTCTCAGCAATTTTTAAAAATATTTATGTGAAAGGCAGAGTGACACAGAGAGGGTGTGTGAGAGGCGCGCGCACACACACACACACACACACACACACAGATCTTCTGTCTACTGGTTCACTCCCCAAGTGGCTGCCACGTCTGTGGCTGTGCCAGGCTGAAGCCAGAAGCCAGGAACTGCATCCAGTCTTCCCACATGAGCGGCAAGAACTCAAGTATGTGAGCCATCAGCGGCTGCCTCTTAGGCACATTGAACAGAGAGCTACGTCAGACGCAGATAGGGGATGCAGGCGTCCCAAGCAGCAGCTTAACCAGCTGCAGCACAGCACCTGCCCCTTCCTTCCCAGCAGTTCTTCAGTGACACCTGCTGTGATAGAAGGCTTGACGGCAGCCTCTGGGTATACAGTGACAAACCCAACGTGCGGAGCCCCGACCTCATGGAGGTAACTTAAATGAACCACTATAATTTCTCTGGACTGTATTTGAAAAAAAAAATGAAGCTAATTCTTAACCTCACAGGGTTTGCTGTAATAATCAAACACATTTAAAAATATCTTGTTAGGGGCCAGCATCGTGGCATAGCAGGTAAAGTCACGGCCTGTGACACCGGCATCCCATATGGGTGCCGGTTTGTGTCCTGCCTGCTCCATTTCTGATCCAGCTCTCTGCTGTGGCCTGGGAAAGCAGTGGAAGATGGCCCCAGTGCTTGGGCCCCTGCACCCATGAGAGAGATCCAGAAGTTCCTTCCTCCTGGCTTTGGCTTGGTCCAGCCTGGTCATTCATTGCAGCCATTTGGGGAGTGAACCAGCAGATACAAGATTGCCCCCCCACCCCCCCGTGTAACTCTGACTTTCAAATACATAAATCTTTAAAAAATATATTGTGTTCAATGTTGAGTTCTCTAGGTCAACAGGGTGGTAGAGCCTCACTAATGCCTTTGACCTTGAGCTCCTTGTAAGGTCAGCAGCTCTGTCTGTATCTGCCCTCATGACGGTCCTCCACAAACAGCCCTCCCTCTGCCCTGTGTGTGTCTGTGAGAGCTGCATTTTCCTTTCCAAAGACGATCCCGTTTCCCTGATTCTTGTTTGCTTTGCAAAATACTGTTCAAAAGGAGAGGTCTAGTAAGACATTGCAAGGATATTTGATGAGAACTTGGAAAGAAAAATGTGACTGTTCCTGAATGATACCAAGAAAAAAAAAGTCAAAAATAATTTTCTGTGTTCTGTACACAACAGAAATCAGAGACTTAAAATAACACCCCAGGATACAGCTATCGTGGGACAGCTCTGTCACTTCCTAGCATTAGAAATCAACAGACAACACTTTGGGAATTGGGCGAGTAGCCAGCCTTGTCGTCTGTGGATAGGAATGATGAAGCCAGGGGCCGGGCCAGGGAGCAGAACTGGGAGAGGCCGCCTCTGCGGCATATCAGAGCAGCCGAGACTTGGAAACACCCAGGGGAAGTTTCCAAGTCTTTGCTGGACACGTAGGAGGAAGAGCTCCATGCTTGCATTTCAGACCCTGGGCCTGTCCTGGTCTCCCCGGGGACACTGTTGCACTTTTTGGCTCATTGCACCAATTTTGTGTGTGATCTGTTCACTGAGGACATCCTCCCTCCTTTCCATTCCTGCTGTCCAGGGTAATGTGTGTCTCTGTCTCTCTCTGGTCCGTGTCCTATCTCTGAATCTCTTCCTCTCTCCCCTCACCTGAAACCATCACTGCACGCATATGGGTTCTTTACAAAGTTCACAGCCAGTCATAGCTTGCCAACTCCTGGAGTAGTGGAGGAAACACACAACCAGGAGTGAGAAGCCTTAGGTTCCAATTCCAGTTTTACTACTTTTTAGCATTCATGTAATCATTTAACTTCTTTTTCTAAATGTTTTACTTTATTTGAAAGGTAGAGAGAAACAGAGGCACAGAGAAATCTTCCACCTGCTGGTTCACTCTCCAGATCCCGCAATAGCCAGGGTTGGGCCAGGCTGAAGCCAGGAGCCAGGAGGCAGGAACTCAGTCCAGGTCTCCCACATGGGTAGCAGGGACCCAAGTACTTGAGCCATTCCCTGCAGCCTCCTAGGGCGTGCATTAGCATGGAGCAGAGCTGGGACTCGCCCAGCCACTTGGGTATGGGATGCAGTGTCCCAAAGCTGGGCCAGGCACCTGCCTCAAGTCATTTGACTTCTAAACTCAGCTCCCCCACCTGAAAAATGAGGATGGAGAGGAGGGAAAAAGTACCTTTCAAGTGGTGAAACCTGGCAGACACTCCCTCAGCTGAGGGTCAAGGTTGACATTGCCAGGGGAAGGTCGTTGTGACAGAGAGAACAATAGTATCTGGTCTCTGTCTCTTTGCTAACACAGAGGTCGTCAATGCCTGAATTTCTTGAGTGACAGGGGTTAGAGGAGCATTTTAGATTCGTAGCTGGCCCCTTTCTTTTTTTTTTTTTTTTGACAGGCAGAATGGACAGTGAGAGAGAGAGACAGAGAGAAAGGGCTTCCTTTGCCGTTGGTTCACCCTCCAATGGCCGCCGCGGCCAGCGCGCTGCGGCCGGCGCACCGTGCTGATCCGAAGCCAGGAGCCAGGTACTTCTCCTGGTCTCCCATGGGGTGCAGGGCCCAAGCACTTGGGCCATCCTCCACTGCACTCCCTGGCCACAGCAGAGAGCTGGCCTGGAAGAGGGGCAACCGGGACAGAATCCGGCGCCCCGACCGGGACTAGAACCCAGTGTGCCGGCGCCGCTAGGCGGAGGATTAGCCTAGTGAGCCGCGGCGCTGGCTGTAGCTGGCCCCTTTCAAACACACCTGAGGTTATGTTACTGGGGGGCCTCCCAGTGGGTACCTGGATAGCTCAGGGTGGGGCTGCTAGCTGTTCCAGTAGGGGATCAACCTGATGAGGGGCTTGTAGCAACCCCCTCCCCAGCTTAGAGCTGGTTGATCAGAGTAGGGGAGGGTGGGTCTTGTGTTGGTGTCTGGAGGGAACACGGTCTTGTGGGACTGAACCCTTAACCTAAATATTTCTGGGTAGTTAGTGTCCGAGTGGAATGGAATTACTGGACAGTGCTTGGGCCCTGGGTCACCGCGGGTGGAAGTGGCACTCCTCTGCCCTGATCGTCCTCCACGAAACAGCCCTCACCTAAACCTGAGACAGGCGGCAGGGAAAGCCGACTGTTCACAAAACACCTGGGCAGTATCCCTTAAAACTGTGAAGGCCTTATGAAACCTGGGAGGTCTAAAAACCTGCAACAGCACAGGGGCGACTCGGGGCCCTCCCTGGGCAAACAGTGAGACATCCTGAAGATGGGGTCCTGGGGCAGAGAACTGAGGGCGAAGCCAGCACCCTCTGAGTCCCGTGTGGAGCACGGTTACCGATCACGCACCAGCGTCGGGGCCGCAGGGGCTGTGCCCGTGTGAGATGCCAAGGGTACGTGGGTGTAGGTGAGGAGGCCAGAGGAGCCTGTCCTGACCTTACAACTCCCGAAGTACAAACTTTATATTTGTAAAATACTCACAAGGAACAATCTTTAGCATTTGCACTTGATCTGATGTAGAGGGCAAGGAATCAGAGAAATAAGAATTAACTGAGGCCGGCGCCGCGGCTCACTAGGCTAATCCTCCGCCTTGCGGCGCCGGCACACCGGGTTCTAGTCCCGGTCGGGGCACCGGATTCTGTCCCGGTTGCCCCTCTTCCAGGCCAGCTCTCTGCTGTGGCCAGGGAGTGCAGTGGAGGATGGCCCAAGTGCTTGGGCCCTGCACCCCATGGGAGACCAGGAGAAGTACCTGGCTCCTGCCATTGGATCAGCGCAGTGCGCCGGCCCGGCCGCGGCGGCCATTGGAGGGTGAACCAACGGCAAAGGAAGCCCTTTCTCTCTGTCTCTCTCTCTCACTGTCAATTCTGCCTGTCAAAAAAAAAAAAAAAAAAAAAAGGAATTAACTGAGACACCTGGGAAGGAAGCTGGGCCAATGGACAGAAAAAAATGAATACGGCAAGCAGTCAAGCCTGACACAGGAAATCATGAACTTGGAGTAGTAGGGGTACATCTGTGAAGGGTATGCTACGTGACGCTCAGAGTGATAAAATATCCAGACAGGACTTTGGGGTTTCAGGTGTTTTGCAGAAAATGATCTCTAGCCCTGTAGTATTTGGCACTAAAATCCTAATTTAAGAAAGAAAGATCGACTGGATTAAGTCATGAAATATTTATGGAACCGTGTGCATATGGCTGGATTCCTGTACCTGTGCCTCAGTGTGGGTCTGTTTATCCGACTGTCATTACTATCGCTTGGAACTCCGAGCAGCTGTGCGTCCCTGTTTATTTGCAGAAGGATTTCGAGTTGTGTTGCCAAGTGGGACATAACTTCTTTGGCTCAGCAGCCAGAGCCAGCCCTTTCTTCAGCCAGCAGCCCTGGTGGTGTTGCCCCAGCTCGCATTGGAGAGCCACTTCTGTTGACTTGAAACAGGCAGTGGCAGCTTTGTTTGAGTCATTTCTTGTTCTCTCACCCCTTAGTTCTATTTTACAGCCAAAATTGCTTCCCGAGTACAGTACAGCCCCTCCTGAGAGGCCTGCGACATCTGCTGTGCATTAACAATGTGTGTGAGAAAAACACAGGCAAGACCCCACACCAGCAGAGGTCACGAACAGACAGTTGCACCAAGGGGAAATTCGGAGGGCAGTGATTGTATGGAAAAAAAATCAGCCTTCTTGAATCACCAAGGACATGTAATGAAGCTTACTCTGATGACGTGGAAAAGAGATCCAGGGTCTGGTACTGTCACGGGTCTGAGAAAGAGCACGCTAGTTGGATGGAGGTCAGTATCTTCACTGGAGAAACCAACTTGAAATATATATTCCAACCTGTGGGGCTGGCACTGTTAAGCCCCGCCCACAATGCCAGAACCCATGTGAGCACCAGTTTGAGTCCTGACTGTTCCGCGTCCAGTCCAGCTCCCTGCTCGTGCATCTGAGAAGGCAGTGGAACTTGACCCAAGTGCTCGTACCCCTGCTGCCCAGGTAGGAGGCCCGAATAGAGAGCCAGGCTCCTGAAACTGGCTGTTGTGGCCATTTGGGAAATGAACCAGTGGGTGGAAGATCTCTTCTGTCTGTCTGTCTGTCTCTCTCTCTGTCTTCCCTCCACCAACCCGTAACTTTGGCAGGGACCCAAATACTTGGGCCATCTTCTGTTGCTTTCCCAGGTGCCTTGGCAGGGAGTAGCCAGGACTTGAACCAGTGCTTCGGTACGGGATGCCAGCGTCTCAGGCAGCAGCTTAACCCACCATGCAGCAACACTGCCCCTCTAGTGCTGTCTTAAGCAAAGACAAGACAATGAGTGTTTAGCATTCCTTAGGTTCATTTTATGCTACAATACTTAAAAATACCCAAGATAGTACTTAGTCAGAAGCATTCTACTTAAAAATACAGAATGAAAAGCAAGATTTGAGCGGAAACAAACAAAAACACTCTTCACTTTGATTTAATTAATTTGTATCTTTATTTGAGAGGAAACAAACAAACAAAAAAAAACCTCTGCACTTTGATTTAATTGATTTGTATCTTTCCTCTTCCCACGTGTATTTAAAACACCCGATCTCTCAATGGAGTGTGTGCTGAGCGTGAGAAAGTGTTCACACACATGAGCTAACCAGCTGTACTGTGAAAGTCTCCAAGATAATGATGGTTTCTAAAAGGCAGAACCTATTTCTGAAGACACTGGGATCTCCAGACTAGAGACTTGATCTTTAACAGGCAGATGAGAAGACCCACAACCATGTTCCAAGGTCAGTAGGAAACCAGATCTGGCGTAGGTTCAGATCTGGCAGGGGGCAGAGCTCAGGGGGTAGAGAAGAGGCTTGGACTGTACCCGCCAGGAGCCCTACGTACATCAGGTTCCCCAGAGCCCATGCAGCCCCAGAGAGTTAGAGGAGAGAGGAAAAGCAGAGAGGGAAGCTTCCGAGGCCACTTGCTTTTGTCAGACCTGAAGCTTAAATGCACGTTGTGTGCTATTTCATTTCGTAAGCTGCAAGCATATTATACTGTTCTGATAGTGCTTGGATCTAAATATTTCTGAATAAATCAGTTCCCTTCCCACTGCTCCACACCAGCTGCATCCCGTGGGAGCCGTCCCGAGATCTGCCAGTTCCCCAGTGAGTTGCTAATGATCCCAGATTCCCCCTTCTTCCGCCACTGCTGACTATTCCCTTAGCCACTGCCTCGCTACTTAGCTTGGGACGCCTTAGAGAGGTCTACCAGATGCCTTGGATTTCATAGCCTCACAAGCAGGCCTTCATTTTTACAGCACTAATTTGTATCAGCCTCTTTCCAAAAAGGAGTGGAAGTGCCAGAATCTCCCAACAGTGTGTGAGCTGGGAGACATTCCACAAGAGGGAGAAAGCTGATGCACTTCACACAGAAGGCAATGCATGCTCAAGCAAGACAACAAAATAAGGAGAGAGTCTCGCATGGGAGTAAAGCGCTTTGAGATGCTTGATAGTGGTTTGAGTAAGTGACGTGGTTGAAGGGTGAGCGTTTCTTTGTGTGGCGAGAGGTTGGTCTCTGAGTCTTTCCACCATCTGGAAACCTTCCTGTGACAGTTCATGTAAGATTCTTTCTAGAACCTTCAGCCTGGATAGTTTTACAGCCGTGACCCCTGCCATGCGCAGCTGTAACTAAATGTCCAGTCTCTTACACTAACATCACCTTTTCATCCTTCCATCCTCTCCCATCTTCCCATCTCTACCACTATTCTAGATTCTCCCCATGTTCTTGAAGTCATGGACCCTGCTAATGCTCCTTAGCAAAGTCCCCAATAGGACTATGGACTAAGTCTGGCCTGCGTCTATGTTTGCTCCAACCTGCACATCCCAGTTTTTTTCCTATATGGCAACCACTAGCAAGAGACAAGAGCCTGCTGTCTCCTGTTTGCCCAAGTCCCTACCCCTCCCTATTGTTTCCCACTCCCGTTCCCTATTCTCTATTGTTTACCACTCTGGTTTCCTAGTCCTGGCAGTGTTCCGTTTCTTGGTCTGGGTGGTGGTCACATGAGACTGTCTGGATTGTGAAAATTCTTAGAGCATTTATTAGTTTACAGTTTTCTGTGCATATATTATATAATAGTTTTTTTTTTTAAATCATTAGGAAGCAGAATCTTGATTTCCCTTGACAAACTCTGTGCAGCAGATGTCATCATTGTCCCCACAGAAGGTCAGCATTTTATCCATGGTCACCCAGCTGGCAAATGACAGGAACCTCACCCGGATGGCCTGTGCTCTTGACCACTGCCTCCTACAGAGAGTTGGTCCACCTGGGAAATACTCCAGTTGTATTCTTCTCTTTTGACTTCTCTTTGTTGCCACTTCAGTATCCCAGCCATGATTTCCAGAGATGCATTTTCATGATTTCCTTCATGTGCTCTGGTAGATTAAAGGTGACCTTTGCAGCTCCTTCCAGTGAGATGTGGATCTCGTGCCCCTCCCCCTTGAATTTGGGTTGGCCTTAATGATTTGCTTACCTGGTGGCATGCAGTGGAGGTGACACTGCATGATTGACGAGGTAGACATGCGACACCTGCTTTGGCGTCTCTGAACACTGACTCTGACCGCATGACCCAGCTGCCATGATGTGAGGAAGCCCAAGGTGCTCCAAGGGAGAGAGGCCTGCCCAGAAAGGAGATGTGGAAACTGGCTGACAGCCCCAGCTGAGCGCCCAGCCTGCAGCTAGCACCACTTGCTGTCCACGTGAGAGCCATCTTGGAAGACCCCTGTTAATGTCACAAAGAGCAGGGATGAGATGCCCCCATTGAGCACTGGCCAAATAGCAGAGTTCATAAGAAAAATAATTAACTAGTGTTGGTTTAAGCCCCTAAATTTGGGGATGACATCTTATAAAGCAGTAGGTAATTGGAACACCTGCCAACTTTGCTTAACCAATATAAATTATAATCATTTATGAGGCCAAAAAGATTCATTTTCTTTAACATTACTGCTATTAAAGAAAGTCTTCTCTAGCAAAAACTCAACTGTTAATTCAAGCCATCACTGAAAATCATGCCAGAAATTATTTTTGCATATTTAAAATGTTTTTTCTCTGTCTTCACTAAAGACCACCTACGTTAGTACAGATTAAGTTGAAATCTTCTAAGAAAAAACACATTTGCTAGTAGCATGTCAACAAAGTGCCATCAACATAATTGCAGGAACTCCATCAATGTACAATCAGATGCTTTATGGATCTGTGAGTCACTTGAAATTAAGTATAAGAACCACACAAGCTAAAGTTAGTACTTCATGTTAGCTGAAAGAGCAGAAGGCTGGCATCTAACAGTTTTGCTTGGGGGCTCCCCACTTGCCCAAGACATTTGCTTGGCAAATATTTTCCCCAGAAGACAGCACAGTTACACAGGAGGGTGTGATCTAGCAGACCTGACCAGCCGAGCTAGAGAGTGAGTGATTGCCGGGGTGGTGTGATTACTGCCAAGGGAAATCACAGGGTTATCGCCCCCCATTTCTTCTGAATCCTCTCCAGTGTGTACTCCCTGTGCTCAGTATTTCCAGCAAGATAACGAAGGAGGGGGAAGAAATGCCTTTGAATGTGTGGCTGGTGGTGAAATGCTTTTAAGAAACTTCACAGGGCAAGGGCTGTCTGTGAAACCCTTCCTAGGAAGGTGAGAGGTCTACAGAGACTTAAGGAAAGATGGCCGCCATTATGGTCTGAATGTTATGTCCCCTAATTATGTTGAAATGAATCTTCAGCCCCTGGCGTTAGAAGGTAGAGCCTCTGGGAGGTGATTAGGTCGTGAGTCCTCATGGATGGGATCAGTGCCTTTATGAAAGAGGCCAGGGGGATATATTTGCACCTTCCGCCGAGTGAGGATGCAGGAAGAGGCACCATCCATGAAGGAGCGGGCCCTCGCTAGACAGCCGAGCTGCGGGCACCTGGATCTTGAACTTTGCAGCCTCCAGAACTGTAAGAGGTAACTTGCTGTTGTTTTGAATCCTTTATGGTGTTTTGTCACAGCAGCCTAAATGGACTCTGAGTCAGCCTCCATGTAGCTGAACGCAGAAGAGCAGGCTGAGGAGCGGGTGGTATTCTAACACCAGACACAGGTAGAGTATCCCTGATCCAAAATGCCTGGGACTGGAAGCGTGTCAGATTTCAAAGTTATTTTGGATCGTGGAATACATATGTAGATTGTATTGTTGAGCATCCCTAATCTGAAACTCTGAAATCTAAAATTCCTCCAAATCTGAAAACTTTCAAGTATGATGTTGGTACTCAGAGGACTTCAGATCTTGGAAATGCATGTAGATGGATGCATAAGAGATAATGAGTTAGTTTTTAGCAAGACTGAAGGGTTTACTCAGTTAGACCAGCAGTACTACTACACTCTGCATCTCTGGTGCAAAAGCAACCGACAATACATAAAGGAATGGACGTGGCTGTGTGCCAATTTGAAATTTATTTATAGACATTGAAAATTGAATTTCATACAATTTTTACATGTTGCAAAATGATATTCTGTTCAACCATTTAAAAATGTAGAAGCCATTCTTAGCTCACAGGCTGTACAGAAACAGGTGCAGGTTGGATTGGGGCCACAAGCTGTAGTTTGTTGATTGCTGCTGTCATTTGAGCTGCGGGGAAGTTGGTTGATTGGAGAGAGAGAAAGTGGCTTGCTTTTACTTTCCTGATTTCTAAAATGTTCTGGTTTTGGAGCGTCTTTAGGCAAGTATACGTGACCCTTTATATCATAAAAAAAGTAAAGATGCAGGCTATTTGAATAGCCCTCGAGCTTACTGTGCGGCCCCTGGTCTTAGGCCAGCATAGTTTGTCTTGTGGTCCCTCGTGTGGTCCCATCCACCGCTGAACCTGAGCTCCACCATGCGGCTCTGGCCTTTGACCAGTGGGGGATCAGCAGATGTGAAGCCAGCAGAGGTTTGAAAAGTGTCTGACATCTGTTGCTGCTAGAAATGCCTCCTATGCCATCCACAGAAGGTAGGGCTTGCCTGTTGAAGACTTGGAGATGAACAAGGAGCCGGCATAAGTGGATACCATGTCCCCAGTGACGCTGTCAGTTGACTGTGGGCCTTTGACTCAGGAGAGACCAGACTGGACTACCTAGCTGAGACTCCACTCATTGTGAGCACATAAAATGGTTAAATAAAAAAGATATTTCCATGTTAGAGTCAGAAGGATGTGAAGAAAATTTCTGCACAAAGGCCCTGTTAGGCTTCAGTGGGAAAAGGGTGCATAATTGAACGCTGGACACATGTTCAAATAATTCAAGTTCTCATTCATCCAGACCCGTCTCCTCGGATTCAGGGTTACAAGTCCCAATCTTCTCTAAAAGACAAGATGTGTCACCGTAAATGGTAAATGATTTAGGCAAATGGTGTTACTAATTACAAGTTATTTTCATTTGCTTATGAGAGGCCAACTAGAGTACCTTCCTGAATAGGTGGTGAGCTAGGCTTAAGAGACCTGGAAAAGCAATACAATCTTTCTTTTTTTTTTTTTTTTTTAAAGATTTATTTTATTTATTTGAAAGACAGTTACAGGGAGAGGTGGAGACAGAAAGAGAGGTCTTCCACCCACTGCTTCACTCCCCAGATGGCTGCAACAGCCGGAGCTGCACCGATCCGAAGCCAGGAGCCAGGAGGTTCTTCCGGGTCTCCCACATAGGTACAGGGGCCCAAGGACTTGGGCTGTCCTCCACTGCTTTCCCAGGCCACAGCAGAGAGCTGGATCGGAAGAGGAACAGCCAGGACTTGAACCAGTGCCCACATGGGATGCTGGTGCCGCAGGCAGAGGATTAACCCACTGCACCACAGCGCTGGCCCCAACCATCTTTCTTTTTAAATGTTGAGTTAGTCTAATTCAGACTACCCTCTTTCCTCATTTTACCTATAGTTTGTTATGCTTTTGTGGTACCTATCCTAGGCTCATCTGCAATAGGGCCATTTGTATTCTTATCCATCTCCATTCTCTGTAAATTCCCTGAAGGCAAGTATATAATGGCTTTGATACATTCATTTATGCAACAGATATTTGCTGAGTGCTTTCTGTGTACTAGGCATTGCCCTGGGTCCCAGGGATACTGGAGTGACCACAGCAAGATTCCTGTCTTATGAACACACATAGTTTGTTAAATCGGACTTTCGTGCTGTTCCTCTGAATTAGTTTCCTTCAGGGATAGCAAACTACCACCTCCCAAGTCAATGCAGACTGGTAGCGGCTGGTATGCCGGGAGTTGGTTAGGAGGCTGCGTTAACCTGTTCTCCGTTACTGTAAAGAAAGACGTGAGGCTTGGGTAACTTAGCAAGAAGAGATGTTTGATTCACAGTCAAGGGCCAGGCCCTTGCAATGGTGTGGCTCTAGGGAGTGCCTTGCTGCGGACGGCCTCATGGTGGAGACATGTTCGAGACAGAGAGATCACTGGGCTAGACAGGAAACCTGCGAGGGGACCTCTCATTTGGCCCCACCCCTTCTTCACATCTCCGCCCTGAGGACCTACCAACACCTGCACCCAGCCATGGCGGACCAGAGCAGAGACATTCTGAGGGTCAGCTGGGAAGAGGACGCCCAGCTGTCACTCATGTGGGAGAAGAGCACGGGGTCACACGTATTCATCCTTACTCAGATCATGCAGCTGAGGCAGAACGTGTGGTGGTCTCTTCTCTGTGACACAGCTTATAGAGCCTCACTTTGCTCATCTTTGAAATGGACAAAATGAAATCTCCTTCAGAAGATTATTATAAAGCTGATTTGTTATCATTAATATCACTGTCATCCACATCACTATTAATAACTGACATTTACTGAACATGTGTTGTGTCCTGTCTTAAACACTTGTTCAGTAAATGTCAGTAAATGTCATATCCCATTTCCCTCAGTAACACTCTAAGGTAGGTCCCATCATTCCCATTTTACAGATGAACAGCTGGCACACGGAGAAATGTCAAGTCAGCAGAAGGTCACACAGCCCGTGATAATGAGACACAGGTCAAAGTCCCTGTATCGGGCCTGGCACATAATAGATGGCCATGAGCTTGACGTTTGTTACAGAGCCGTAATGCGGAGGAGACCCTATCTCCTTGAGGGTGTTCTTTTGTGGGTCAGTGGGGAAAAGCCCACTGGTTCCTTCTCCCTCCGCCGGGCCTCCTGTGACCCGATGTGCCACTTCCCATATTTCTAAGGGTGCTCTTCTTTTTTGTTTATCAAGAAGGCTTCAGCTCGGACCTTTGGCAAGACCACAATACCAGCTAGAGGCCAGACAGGAAGTAGATGATGCATGCAAATTGGGCAATGGGAAAGAATTAATCAAGGAACTCCTTATCGAAGGTAGAGAGAAAATGCAGGAGACACTACAGGGCCACCTCGGGCTGTGATGACTGAAGGGCTGACACCAGCCCTGGACCAGCAGAGGCACAGGAGTGCTCCACCAAGCCTGGGGACTGAGAGGCTGTGAGGTGAGCACCCCCTGACCTGTGCTGTGAGCCTCCACCCATCAAGGGATGTAGCCAGAGCATGCGCGGGGAGCCATGGTGATGGGACCCCAGCCTCACTCTTTTCTCCTCCCCAACCCCCACCGCCGCTGCTCCCTGGGGAGTGCCCCACGGAAGCCCCTTGATGCATTGTGCATTGGGCTCCCGGAGACTGGACCTGGGATGGCGAGGGGCAGGTGGAAGATGGGCAGCTCTGAGGCCCTCCTTGGGGGGCTGCAAGTTCCATTTCTCACATTTCTCAGTACTTGTGCAGATTCAGACATGCGTGGCTCCAGCTGTTTAACAGATGGCTAGGTCTACCAGGTAGACAGTTACAAATTACTTTTTGTAAGTGTGCATTTGGAAGAAGTCCCTGGCAATGATTTAGTTGGAGGACAAAGAATTGGAGTTGACACTTCTGTATTTCACATGGCCTTTGAGACCCATTCACTGTCTGGTTAGCCGTACCTCTTGAACACCTCAGTTCATTTATTTATAGAATGAATGCAGTCAGACACCCTTCCCGGAGGCATGTGAGGCTTCTGCTACTTAGTCAATATATTTTTGAGATTTCTGAAGGAGATGAGAAGTCTCATGCTGAATGTCTCATGCTTTAGAAGCCAGACATACTCTCTTGGTTTGGACCTGAGATGCAAGTGCCTAATCTGCAGATGGTCGACTCTGTGGTGTGTTGTAGACTCTCGCATCACAGAGATGCCTAACTTGATTTGAAAGGTCACAGGGCCAATGGGAGAGAGAGGGAGGAGGAAGGAAGGGTGGGAGCGTGGGCAGGAGAGAGGATGGGGAGGGAAGTAGCCCTCTGTCCCTAAATCTGCATGTATGAGATACATGAAACTTGGATAACTTAAATGAGATTTTTTAAAAGATTTATTTATTTATTTATTTATTTATTTATTTGGAAGGCAGAACTACAGAGAGGCAGAGGCAGAGACAGAGAGACAGGTCTTCTATCTGCTGGTTCACTCCCCAGTTGGCCACAACGGCCAGAGCTGAGCCAATCTGAAGTCAGGAGCCAGGAGCTTCTTCCTGGTCTCCCACATGGTTGCAGGGGCCCAAGGACTTGGGCCATCTTCTACTGCTTTCCCAGGCCATAGCAGAGAGCTGGATCGCAAGTGGAGCAGCCGGGACTAGAACCAGCGTACAAATGGGATGCTGGCACTGCAGGTGGTGGCTTTACCTGCTACACCACAGTGCAGTCTCCTAACTTAAATGAAATTTAAAAATATAACTAAAAAGCTTTAAATCACAAAAAAAGAAAGGTCATAGGGACTTTTCTCCAATATGTTCTCCTGTTAGGTGGTCTCAGACATACTGACAAGGCAGATAATTAAGGAAATCTCCACCACGAATCACCCACTTGAACTGACTGTGTACATTTATACATTCGTTATTGTAGTGTATTCTATAGGTGAAATCTAGAATCAGTTACTGAAACAAAAACTGGACACATAAAGACTCCATCATGTGATATGTCTGACAGACATCTTAGGATTTCACCAGGAAATAGGTATTCCATTTGAAATGACTGAAGCTTTCATACATTGTGTTTGTGTTTGTTTGTGTGTGTGTGTGTGTGTATGAGAGAGAGAGAGAGAGAGAGAGAGAGAGAGAGAGAATGTCTGTGTCAATGAGTGTATGTGAGAATTAAGTTGTGTCAGTCATTTTGAAAACCAAATAGTTTCTACTAAAGTTAAACATATACCCTCTCCAGGGATAGCAATTCCACTACAGGTTGAATATTCTTCATCTGAAATGCTTGGGACCAGAAGTGTTTGAGATTTCTGATTATTTTAGATTTTGGAATATTTTTATATACTCATACATAATGAGATATCTTGGGGATGGGATTCAAGTCTAAATAGGAAAGTCATTTATGTTTCATATATACCTGTGCACATAGCCTGAAGATAATTCTATACAATATTGTCAGTGCACCTGAATTTGTTTTTTAATTTTCAGTTTATTTGAAAGGTGGAGAGACAGACACAGAGAGATCTCTCATACCCTAGTTTACTCCCCAAATGCATGCAGCACCCAGGGCTGAGCCAGGCCAAAGTCAGAAGCCTGGACCTCAATTTGGGTCTCCCACGTGGGTGTCAGGGACCCACATTCTTGAGCCATCACTGCTGCCTCCCATGGTGTGAATAAGCAAGAAACTAAATTGGAAGCAGGGTAGCCAGGACTTGAACTGGTCTTTCCCGTATGGTATGAGGGCATCCCAATTGGTGACTAAAAGCTGCTGCACCAAATTTTCACCTCCCCTACCTGCATTTTTAAAATTTATTTATTTATTATTTGTGAGACAGATAAAGAAATGGACAGAGATATCCCATGCACTGGTTCACTCCCCAAATGCCTGCAACAGCCCGGGCCTGGCCAGGCTTCAGCTGGGGACGCAATGTGAGTTGCCCACGTGAGCAGCCAGGGCCCAGTTACTTGAGTGCAGTTACTTGAGTGCACCCCACTGGGTGCACTTCAGCAGGAAGCTGTAGTGGAGAACAGAGCCGGGCCCGACGGCAGGCACTAGTACATGGGCCTGGGTGTTCCAGGTGACAGCTTAACTGCTGTATGACACGCTCACCCCAGGAAACCTGCATTCTGACTGCAGCCTGTCACATGAGCTCATTTTCATGTCAGCCTTCTGAAAGTTTCATATTTTGGAGCACTTTAGACTTTGGATTTTTTGGATCAGAGATATTTAGCCCGTACCAGCCCTATGCTCAAAAGAAATGAGTGCCCAAAAAACAAGCACGGAGTGTCTATTAGCAACCTTATTCCTAATGGCCCTGAACCTGTAACCCAGATGGACGTCAGCAATGGAGTGGGTAGAATAACATGTGCTGCTTTCATCGGTGTGAGTTACTTCCAGCAGCACAAGCAGTGAACTAAGGAGACACGCAGCGGCGTGGATGCGTTTCTAAGGTATTATTTTGGGTGAAAGAAGCCAACCACGTAGAGTGCCCCTATGAAGTGTGGGAAGAGGTAAAAGCTAATGGTTACATGAAGAAGTAAAAACATGGTTGTGCCTGTGCTGGAGTGGAGGTGTGGACATGGACTTGGAAGAGTCGTAAGGAATTGTTGTGGGGTGTGGGAGTTCTCCCTGCTTTGATGTGGGGGCGGCACGGAGGTTTCCTATAAAAACATGCATCAAACTGGATATTTCAGATTGTGCTCTTTATCCGCTTGACTTCCATATTATCCTCAATACAAGCATCTTTTTTTTTTAAAAGATTTATTTATGTATTTGAAAGGCAGAATTAAAGAGAGAGGAGAGACAGAGAGACAGAGATCTTCCATCCACTGGTTCACTCCCCAGATGGCTGCAATAGCCAGGACTGAGCCAGGCCAAAGCCAGGAGCCAGGAGCTTCTTCCAAGTCTCCCACGTGGGTGTAGGGGCTCAACGCTTGGACCATCTTCTGCTGATTTCCAAGGCACATTAGCAGGGAGCTGGATTGGAAATGGAGCAGCCAGGACTTGAACCAATGCCCATATTG